>NC_056743.1:231003854-231041354 GCF_019279795.1 Protopterus annectens | reverse complement strand
CAGAATGAACACCGATAGTTAATAAAAACAGCCATTCCCTAAAAGTAATATCTATAGTAAGGAAACTACATATTTAATTATTCATCCTACCGTGTATAATTTTTTTGGTCATGGCCGCGGTGGTGCAGCAGTTAGCGTTGTCACCTCACAACAACAGGCTCTCCTGTTCGATTCTCGGCTGGAGCGCCTTCTGTGTGGAGTTTGCATGTCCTGCCCGTGGTCGAGTGACATTAAAGACATGCAGGTAGGTGTGTGTGTGAATGGTTATGCCTTCTTTAAAGGCTGGGCACCAGGCTGGCAACTCAACACCATAAAAATCCACTGCCAGTCATAAGTGGACCAGTGATCCACTGTGGCGACCCCTAACCAGGAAAAGCCAAAATACATTACTTTTTTACCCAGTGTAACTTTGTTGCCATCGTCATTTTGAGTTTAGCATTATGTGGTTTAGAGTTGTAAGCTCTGTGTATGTTCCTAACTGGATTCTGCATTACATCAAATGTTTACATGGGCAGTGATGTCACTTTTGAACTTCAAAAGAGTTTGAACAAGGTCAGTTTTGTTGGAAAATAATATAAAATTCACAGAGTAGTTGTTTTATTTATTTTAGATCTAGCAAATCTGATCTTTTTTGCTGCCTTTTTTTCAAATTGGAAATCTACTTAAGATGTTTTGCACCAATGACATGAGAATAATTTCAACATTTTTGCACCAATGACATGAGAATAATTTCAACATTATTAAAGTGCTCGTGTCTAAAACATTTGTGCAATAACTTTATTCAGGGCTAATACAATACAATAAATGCAAAAAAAAAAAAAAAAAAGGAACAAGAATAGAAAATTCATATAACAATCAATGAAAACAAGACCCCAATCACTAAATAATTAGAACAATACGTGCAATTGGTTCAAACAGCATTCTTTAAAACAAGGTCAGATAAGCAGGCCAGTGTGGAATACTCCTGGAGACAGCAAGGTATACAATTCCAAAAGCATACATCTTGGGAAGTGAATAAATTTTAACCACACCTGCGTAACTACCTGCAGCTCCTGGGAGACAGAGTCCAATAACTGAGGAGTGCACATGGAACAATGAGTTCCTTCAGTTAAGAGGGACCTAAGTCATGCAAAGACAAATAATCCAACACAAAGACTTTGAAAACTATGTACAAGTGAACAAGGAGTCAGTGTACACTCATTAACAGTAAGCAGCCTAACTGCAAGTGTTTTGCTCTATCTGTAGTCAATATCAGTGTTATGTATTTAATTATTTATTTGGCATTTGTATACCAGGTTGATCTGACTGGGTCTACAGAACCCATATTCATCAGAGGCCCAGGGAGAAAAGCTCCACATACAGTACAATACAAATACAGTATATTCCAATACAATACAAATTACATTAGAAATATTTTACAAAAATAATTTGAAAGAACAAACTATCTCACAAGATGTTACAATATATTACTACACATGTAGACAATTCTATAGAGTTAAAACAACAGACAATGATAGTCACTCTCACCATACATGATGCGGGTAGTGTCCAAAAAATAGTATGTAGGTAGTGCAATGTGTGACACTGGCTGTTATAGTACATGAAAAATAGAATATTAGTTTCAGTTAGGAAAATAGCAGCCTGAAAGTTAGTGATGCAGATAGTGAGAGAGAGCGTTAAGAATAAAAGCAATAAAGCTCAAGCAGTAGCTTATGGATATGGTATAGAAACAGAGAAGGAGTTAGAAAAGCCTTAGGATCATGGAGTCTGTGAGGGATTGAAATGTGACAGAAGAAGACGATGAGGCTAGTGTGGAAGAAGAGGAAGAGCTGAGCATTAGGCAGGCTTTATGCAGGAGCAGAGCCATGTATTTTTGAGATGATTTTTTAAAGAGGCTTTGAAATGGGTTATACCAGGCATAGACTTGGTAGCTAGAGGTACAATGTATAGAGACAGAGTATGGATACAGAGAGTGACCTGGTTTTCTTGTGAGTTTTGAGATAGCTAAGAGATTTTTGTCTTCTGATCATAGGGATTGATTTGGTGAGTAAGGTGTGACTAAATTAGCTAGTGCAGGGCAGGCAGCAGGTTTGAAAATAAGGTTGTGTAAGGTGAATAGCTGAATAAAGGCAAGTTGGTTGGGGAGTTCAAGCCAGTTTAATTCTAGGAGTGGTTTACAGTGGTGTGTGTGATATTTAGAGTTTGTGGCAACCTTTGCAACTTTGTTGTAGCACTGTTCCATCTTGCTTAATGTAGAAGTTTGTAAGTTAGTTAAGATAAGGGCACCATAAAGAAGGGAGGGAAGTAAAAATGTTTTTGCCAGGGTAGTTTTGGTTGCTGCAGTAAAAAAAAATTGTTTCTATATAAGAGTCCTAGTTTTTGATAAGTTTTCTTTACATTTTGCTATATATGGGTGTCCAATGAAAGTTTATTGTCAATAATAACACCTAGAAGTTTGGTTTCCTGCACTATGTCTATGACAGTGTTGTCATATGCAAGGATGTTGAAATGATCAGTGACAAGGGAGGTGTTTTTGGGATGAAAGAGTACTGGTTTTGTCTTCTTTGGATTAAGAAACAGGTGGGCATTTTCTAGCCAGGATTTGATTGCAGTAAAGGACTGTTGAGTTTTAGAAAGTAGTTCTGGTAGTGATTGAGCAGTACAGATTATGGTGGAATCATTAGCGTATTGAATGAGGGTCCCAGGGTTAGAGGCAGTGTGAAGGTTGTGAAAATGTTAGAGTAGGGGTCCTAGGCAGGAGCCTTGAGGGACTCCGGTAGGGTTGTGGAGAAAGGGTGAGTGTTCATTGGACCATTTCACTGCTTTTTTACTATCCTTGAGGTAGCTTTGAAACCATTTTGCTGTGTTATGTGAGAAGCCTAAGTTAGACATTGAGTTCAAAAGTAAGGGCTGAGACACTGTGTCAAAGGCCTTGGAGAGATCAAGGAATACGGAGGCTGTATAACATCCTGCATCTCTGGCCTTGTTCACTGTGTCTGTAAAAGATAATAGGGCTGTAGCTGTGCTGTGGCTAGGTCAGAATCCATGTTGGGTTTTGGTTAAAAGATTGTTTTGCAATAGATATTGCATTACCTGCTGATGGATACCTCTCTCGAGAATTTTGGATATGGGTGACAAGATGGATATAGGATGGAAATTGGATCGATCAAAAGAGTCACCTTGTTTGTGGTTGGGGGTGATGTGCAGTTGTTTCCATATGGGAGGTACTTCTGATTCAGATAAAGACTTATTTATAAGAATACTGATTGTGTAGCAGCCAGTTTGAGGTAGTATGGTGGGAGATTGTCAGCTGAGGTTGAGCAGGGTTTTAGTTTTTGTAGCAGTTTCCTAATGGTGTCAGTGGGTATGGGATGAAGTGAGAATGGGGTTTGTATGACATTTTGTTGAGTAGGGGGGTTAATAATGACAGGTTAGAAGTAGTTGATGGTTTGGGGTTGGTGTCTGAATAGGTTGAAGGGTGGATGGGAGTCCAGCATTAGGGGTGTTAGTATGTCCAAAATTGATTTTATGAAGTGCTTGTTAAAGTTTTCGTCTATTTGTGATGGAGGGGTATCAGCTGATAGGGTGTGCTCTTCATTTCTTCCAGCGTTAAGTAGAGAAGATATGTAGTGCCAGAATTTACTGGGGTTGATTTTATGCTGGAATTGAAGCTGTGAATAATATGACTTCTTATCTCTGTTGATTAGTTTAGTCACTTTGTTACGTAGTGTTTTGAAATTAACATGATTTTGTTCATTTTTGTTTCGCTTCCAGGTTGACCAGGCTAGGTCCCTTTGCTTCATCAGGTGTTTACATTCCTTAGAGAGCCGTGGTGCTGAGTTCCATGGTGCTGAGTCCTTTTTGATTCTTTTCATACGAATGGGAGCTAGTAGTATGTGAAGGTAGGTGCTATTAAAGTATAGTACAGCATCATTAAGGGGTAGTTGTTTAAGGGGTGTCCAGTCTATTTCCTGTAAGAGATTGTTGAATTTATGCTGACAAAAATTAGCTGAGTTCCTAACTGATTTTATAGTGTATACTCTTAGTTGTTCAGAGTTTGTACTAAGGGAGTAAGCTGGCAGATGATCTCTGAGGGAGCTAGACAGTGTACCAGAAATGGGGTAACTAACAGGGTGGAATACTAGAATTCAGCCTAAGGTGGACTAGCAGGTAAGATCTTTGCTGTATCTTGTTGGAGCATTGATAAGCTGAGAAAAAACATATAGAGTTGTACTATTTGTGGGGGAGTCGGAAGCTATGGTTTGCCAATCTATATTTACGTCTTCTAAGATTATTGTTTCAAGGTTTATGTTTTCGGATGTCCAGGATAAAATATTTTCCAACACTGGTATATTGTTACCTGGTGGGATATATATTACAATTATGCAAATTCTTTTTGATATGTTGAGGTTCAAAAAAGAGATTAGTGCATTAGAAAAAATGGGTATATTACGGATGTAGGGTGTGATGTTGAGTGTAGAGGGATATAGAAGTGCTATCCCTCCCCCTTTTTTAGATCCATCTCTTCTGGTTATTGCAAAGTTTGGAGGTATTATTTCTGAGTCTTTTACATTGGAGTTTAGGCAAGTTTCGGTAAGAGCTAGTATGTCCGGTTTATTCTGATCAATCCAGGCATGCAGTGGAACTATTTTATTACATATACTTTTAAGGTTCAGAGTAAGTATGTTTAAATCTGTGGGGTTACTCTTGTGGTTAGGATTAGAGGGTGGACCAGGGTTATGATGTATGTCTCCACATTTGAGTAGATATGTATTGACGAATGAATACCATTGGGAAGTGTTTTTTATTCCTATGTGAGGGTACTGGTGTCAAGTGTGGTGTCATAAGATGTGAGGAGGCCAGTTTGTGGCTTGAATAAAATGGGAGGGTATAAGGGAAAAGCTGGGAGGAGATACGTGAGAAGCTGTGTTGTTTATTGCGGAGAGGGTTAGAGGAGGTTGTTGATGTGCATTGGTGTGGGGGGTATGTGAAGGTATAGCTGTAGCAAGGTTGCAAATTAAGAGTAAAGAATCTAGGTAACTTAGGAGGAGCATGTCAACTGTGATAGTGGGTTTAAAAATAGTAAAATTGGTATTTGTGTGTTTGAATGTAATATCAGATGTAAATAGAGATTATGTTATCATGTAATATGTGTGCAGCTAAAGGGAAGGTTGTAAATGTTATGACTTCAGAGTGGACTTTGGCAATGTGGTTAGGTGTTTTGCCTTGCAGTTTGTGATAAGGATGGGTGGGGGAGATGTGATTGGCCAGTAGTAAAATTATGGTGCAATGTTAGTTTGTGTGTATAGTAGAAGAAAAGGTGGTAAGCCTGGAGTTAATGTAAGATAGTTTGAGGTGGTGAAGTGTATTGTGATGGTATTGTAAAATAGAGTAAGAAGCAAAGAATTATAATAGAGGGCATGAGAATTCAAGGTGATGGATGTAAGGGAAAGCAGATAAATTTGACTAAATGAAAGAAAGGTGTGCATGAAATGCGGGTGTGGACAATGTAGAGTTGAGTTTAATTGGAGCAGAGGAATGAGGGAGAGTGGTTTGCTTAGGATAGGAGTAAAGGTGCTGGGTGGAGGGTGGGATGGGGGGAGGTCAGGGGACTGGAGTGAGTGTAGTGGGAAGAAGCACCCCCAGATGGTTTATCACCATAAACAATCAGTGAGGTACACTGTTCATGGATACAATGCAAGGTGTCTGAACTCTAAATACTTGACTTAAGTCACAGCATCTAATTTTATAGTCATTGGCTTTTCAATGTCTTTCCAGGGGTTTATTACACTGATAAGAGTAAAATGTACGGAAGTGTTAATGTAGCTTCACCCTCAGCAGTAAAAGGCCTGTGAGTGTGGTGAGTAAGTAAGGGTGGGGATATCCTTCCAGCAGATTCAACACTAAAAAACAATACAGGCAAGATTTAACAAATTAAGTTATTAGTACGTGTCTTGGAAATTGTCTTACATAGATTCAACTCAGTGTATTTGTTCCTTGTGAACTTTTGCCAACTACAGGTGAAAGTCAACTGTACAAGTTCTTTAGGTAGTGCGATATGAAAAGTTTTGCAGCAGCAGCAGCAGTCAGACTTACATGTGCTTGTTTCATTGTTATGAAGTACACAATAAAAGTAACCAAACCAATCAAGGACCATATTAGAGAGCGGATAGTAGGAATGCAAGTGATCAACCAGGATAAAATAAGCAGCAATGTCAGATGTTGCACAAAGATCTATCAGGATCAGAAAAGATGAGAAACATGCATTTATAGTCACAAGGAAATAATTCACAACCCTGATAAGAGTCATCTCAGTGCTGTGGTAAGAGCAAAATCCCAACTGGTATGGGGACTATGCGCTCACTGACCTTAACATATGATTCAATTTGAACATAAACTACCTTCTCAAAAACCATACCAAGAAATAGAATAATCAAAATGGAGCAGAAATTATCAAGAAGATTGGGATCCAACCATAATTTCTTGAAGAGTGGTGTGACAACTCCATTTTTAAACAGTGCACCAATATGCAATAAAATACTGGACTCGGCATGTTCAGGTTGGCCTTAAAAAGTCTGGAGGAGCAAAGTCCCAGCTCACAAGCAAGAAATCACAATCTAGAATTTATTATAACTGAAAATACCAAACACTGGCAAAAAGAAAGGAGAACAAGCCTTGTCAGAAACCAGAGAAAAGATCATAGAGACTAATTGAGGAAATGCTGGCAGAATGACTGCAACACTGGCAGTGAAATTCCTGGCCTCTAGCCCACAATGACATGAAGAAAAAGTTCTTCCAGGGGTTGATACATAATGGGCTGTACAGACTACCCCACAGCCAGGAAGATCACAGCTAGATGCTTAACTACTATCAAGCTCTCTGTGAACTAGTAAGGAGACTTCTTATAGGACAGGTCAGACTGGTAATGAGCATACTGTTCAGACAGAAGATATATGTCACTCCAAAGAATAACAGTATATGCTGTCTGTGAGTCATATGCTGTAGAGCAGTCAGAGAAAGCATTTGATGTGGCCTCATCTCATTTAACCAGCATACTGTTATATCACCATGCTTAAGTTCCTTCCTTCCATCTGACTCTCTCTCTCTCTCTCTCTCTCCAGTTTCTTTAAAGGAGATAGCAGCCATGCTTACAGATGTTTGTGGGCCACTTCATTACTATTTTATTGATTTATTTTGTACAGAAAGTATATATCACATGAAACCTCTCTTAAATACAAACTGATAGTCTGTATTATGTTAAAGCATTTTACTTAGCCTTGCCATATTTCAACACTGGTCCAAATCTTAATCTTCTGGTATAGAAATCTGTATGCCCAGAGTGCCTAAACTATTAATGAAGCTTTCTTGAGGCATGGATAATGTAATGAACTGAGTTTTTCCTCCTCTTCCTCTAGATTTTGCTCCCTGTTGCTGTCTTCCAATGCTCTTTATGCATATACAAAGACTTGGCCGCTATCACAGAATCAAGACAAAGCAAGAGGTTGCATGCACACTAGAAGCAGAATATAAATGTCTGAACTAACAATTAGCCCATGCATATGCTTGCACACACACATACACACACATATATATATATATATATATATATATATATATATATATATATATATATATATATATATATATATATATATATATATATATATATATATATATATATATATATATATATATATATATATATATATATATATATACACACATACACACATAGACACATTTTATATATATAGGTTCACTTCAGTAGATCAAATTTTTGGAAAGTTGAACTTTACACAGTGGAGACCATAAGATCTACTTTCTGAAAATTCAATGTTTTCTACAGAAATCATGGTACAATGTGGCTTGAGCAATTTACCCTTTCCCCACTACAGTGTGATCTCAGAGCTGGTAAACAAAATACAAAAGTTAGGCAGTAATAAGGAGTATAAAGGTAAGAAACATAACATGAACCAAAAAAGAAATGCTTTAGTCATCTCAAATACTAAAAAAAGACCATTAATTCCAAAATGTAGCATAACAGCAAAGCTTCCAAGTCTACAAGGCTCTTTCAAAATGTAAAAATCTGTGTGACATTTGTTCAAAGTTTTAATATCTACATCCAGCGTATCAGAAACATCTAATCTGTCACATGTTACATGGTCATATGATACAATGACTTAATAAATATATATGTAAACCATGTATATATTATGACCTAGAAACATGTGTACTACTAGAAAATAAATTAGAACAACACAATTAAAAACGTGCTTATAAAATACACTTATAAAACACATTCATTTTATATAATATAACATAGCAGCCCGGAAAAATAAAAATAAAAAATATTATATGAAATCTAAAACATATATGTAATATAACACACTTTTATACTCGAGAGTGTTCATACTTTCGTACTAGTCTTATATTGTTCACAATATTAAGTCCTGGAGGTGTATCATCTCTAAAGTAATTAATCTACCTGTATTCTGCTAACTCTATTTTAATAATATGGTCTCCTCTTTTTTTCAAGATTAATTTTCTCTAGTATTCTAAAATTAAAAAGTATTCATTATTAGTGGATATTTGTTTAAACAAGGTATTACTGTCCACCTTCCTACAAATGTACGAGAGATGTGAGGCTATTCTATCTTTGAGTTTCTGATTCATCTTACCAATGTAGAATGAAGTGCATTTCATGCAGTTAGCCAAATATGCAACATTTTTAGTATTGCATTTTGCAAAGCTATTAAATATACGTTTCTGCTTAGTAATAGGATGTACAAAATCAGATGCTAGATTTATATGCTTACATTGTACACAATTATGACATGGCACAGTCACTTTCTCAGTATCAGTCTTTCTGTTATGTCTAATATTAATATCTTTATAGCAGAGAAGTTGTTTTAAATTCTTTTCCTTCTTATATAAAAATGTGGTCTTTCATCTATAAATTTATTAATCTGACAGTCAGGTTTCAAAATAGCCCAATTCCTCTCTATAATATTTCTTATTTGATTTGTCATTCTATTATATCTCAGAGTTGTTATATATAAATTGCAGCTGGTGTGAGGGACAAAGTCAGAATTTTTTTTTTTAGTTTTCAAAATGTTACGGAACAGTAATTATATGGTCTCAACCATATGCAGTTTGACATTCCATAACTAAGATGTTAAAATAAGGACCTATATAACTTAATATGTATATATATATATATATATATATATATATATATATATATATATATATATGTTGATATTGATATACTGATATATAGAGATATGTTGGTCTGTTTCGTTTGGTAGAAAGACATTTGAGTTAATCTTAACTGAAAATGAAAACAGGTCACAAATTGTTCAAATCATAATATGGTGAAAAGTACCTTAAACAAAGATCTACCTTTAGACTAAAAATACTCCCCTTACTAAAACTCCATGATCACATAATTACAGAGAAAACATCCAAGTCCACTCATAGAGAATCACAGTTGGGCTGTAAATAGGGACAACACCCACAGTGATTGTATATACTTTTCACTGTACAGTGTTTTATTCTAATTGTTATTTGATAACGTGGATTTTCAGTCAAATTAGTTTTTTTAAACATTCTGTTTCAGTGTTTTGAGACTCAACAAAGTGGCATTCAACCAGATAAAGAGATCACCCTCCCACATGTAATCCGTGCAGGAATTTTCTAAACATAGTTTTGATTTAAAAAAAATGTAAACAAAATAAGATCTAATATAAATACTACTTTTTTTGGCTAAAATCTTCTATTTTCAAACTTCCTAACCCATTTTCACATCCTGCAAGTTTTCATACATCTAAAAAGTGTTTTCTATCAAGATTATTTTAAAGACCGTCAGGTAGTCTTATCTCTGACAAGAAGCTATATGCTAAGAATACAACAGGTACCCTATCTTTAAATTAGTATTACTTTGCTCATAAAGGAGATCAGAGACAGCTTCTTCTAAAGCAATTAAGAAGAGGTTTTACATTGGTACAAACAAAGTAAATTTCCACAGTGGCTGCAAAAGTAGTGGACATCTCCTACCACATACTGCCAAGACCTTTGTGCAGGGTCAATATCCAACTAGCACTTTCACTCAGTGGAGTGTAATCTGAGCTGCCTTATTTTCTAAATAGGCTAGGAGCTGCTAATTTTCTTTTTCTCCCCCATTTGTGTACCCCTACCTCTAACAGATGAATAGCTGCCCAGCTGCACCATATTTTCCTAGGGACCCCCATTACTATCACCCATGACAAGGACAGCACTAACTGTGGACTTGAAAGGGAAAGTGGAGTGGGGCAGTATCACATTCGCTGATTCTGCAAGCCAGCTAGTGACATGATGTCCATCACTGCTTTACAGTTAGCCCCCCACACACACACACACACACACACACACACACACACACACACACACACACACACACACACACACACACACATCCCACCAAAAGCAAGTTATTTAATGGAAATCTGCTCTGTGGTTAAGGAACCATCCCTATCACCAGTTAAGGAATCCCTCCCTCTCTCACAGCAGGCAAGCCAGCAAAACCACTCTTTTCCCACACTTCCAATTCTAGGTCCTCCAGCACCAGAACCGCTAGGAGATTTTGGGTAATCTCGGTAATATTCATGGTTCCAGCAGACACTGCTACTCTGAATGCAAACATTGCAGGGGGGGGCTGTCTAGTGTGATGCCTTCAATAAAGATTGGGCCAAGAAGCTGAAGTGATAGTCAATATGAGTGAATTGGGAAGTGAATCCACAGGCAATAGCTGGAAAGCCACCAAATTATCTTACCTAGAGCACACTCATTACAGATAGTGAGACTCGGAAGAGTCAGTATGACCACTTTTGATTAATTTTCCTTTCCAGTATATTATTTTTCTTAAGTCCTTCAGAAAGGCATAAAAACGTTAAAACAATGTGTTGGGAGGTTACTGCTACTTTTTTGTCACAGTAACACCAATAGGCTTATTTACTGCTTGTGTACATAATTCCCAGTGAATTAATAGCTTAATAAATCAAGATATATAATACAAATTTGTTATGGACATTAAGCAGTCTTTAAGGAATGCTAATTAAATGGTGAATCATATTGGAAGACTGAAATACAAGTCTATAGATACTCTAATGTAAATGGCTCTTTCAGTTTGAACCAATATTTAAAGGACAACAACGGGATTCTGTTATTAAATGCTCAACTTTTCTGTCCTTTTTCTCCCTAGTTGTAGTCCCTGCTATGAATAAACAACAATACAGCATTTAAAATATTTTAAATCAAATGTTTCTCTCCACTAGAATAGTACCTTACCGTACTGTGGTGGTTTCACTTTCAAAACACTTTTATCTATCCCTGGAAAGGTTTGCTGCAGTTTCCAATTCATTGATGTCATCAAGGCCAATGAATACAGGTAGTTTTCTGGCCAATTCCCTCCCCAAACTGGCATCACCACAACCGTCCTAAAAACCCATCCATGCTGTGATGTCATAGCTCCCTGGTCCTTCCCCTACCCATACAAAAAGTAAAGGCTAGAACAAGGAAACACTGCATGGGTTGAGTCTTCTGCTGTGAGATGACAATCACAGCAGGTAACAGCTCAAATTACCCTTGATTGACAGCTAGGGAAGTTAGGTGTGAAGGGGGATGGGAAATGAGTCAAAGTAGTACAAACTCAGGCTTCACAATAGACTGCAATTCAGCCATTCTAAAAAGAAGCAGCAGTAAAAAGCACTTTAAAAGTCTGTTCTGTGGCATTTGTACTGTTTGTGTTTTAAGTAGCCATTGAGCAGCATGAAATGTTACTTAAAACTGACTGAAAGACAGCAGTATATACATGTAAAATCAATGCAGTGACAGAAGCTTTAGGAAGAATGAGGCTTGCGTGATGTAATTTTTACAGACAAACACTGCATTGTGGGATACCTCGAGGCAGACTAAACAATCAGGATCACTTCAAGATGCTAGACCTCATGTGGTCAGACTCAGAAAATAATTTAAAAATATTTAAAAACCTGTAAATAGTCCCAGAGTGGTGTTAAAATGTAAGAACACACCACAATAAAATAAACACATTTTTTGAGTGTCTGGGTGCAGTTTTCCTTTAAGATACAAACAGGGCAGTGTGTGTGTGTGTGTGTGTGTGTGTGTGTGTGTGTGTGTGTGTGTTTGTGTGTGTGTGAGATTTTTCTTTGAATTATTAATGGGTAGATTGATGTGCTGATCTATATAAATACTTTTTAGTTGTGTAACAGGTTTTCATGACTAATGAAGGGAGAGAAACGACTAACTGCTTTTTATTTTATTTTATTTTATTTGGTAATCAGGGCATACCTCCCAACTGTCCGGATTTTTTGTCCCAGATTTTGGGTTTTCTGGCAAATCAACAAAGATTAAAGTTACTAAATAATGACATACATTTGAGTTTTAGACATCATATTTGTCAGAAAACCTTTTATTCTAGCAAATATCTAAGTTTATAAGAGCAGTATTTAAAACATGTCCCTGACTTTGGGCCTTCTTCTCCACATTATTTTTGGCTTGGTCCAGATTTCTTACACTTAGAGATTGAGAGGCATTAATCAGAGTAAAACACTGACCCAAGATGACCATTCTCTGTTTCATCCCAGGGGAACAGAAATACGCAAAATAAGTAGAGTAAATAGGGACAAAGAGTGTGTATGATATAGACTAGTAGTATAATTAAATTAATTCCAAAAAGTTTCTAAATGCTGAATTTGATTTTTTAACTTAATATTATTACTTTCTAGTTTATGTGTACAGAGTATGTTTTAAATTTAGTCCTTGTTTTTTTGGCATCTCTGGTAGCCAGAAATGCAGTCTGTACAATTTGGATTTACCTTTAAACATGGGAGGCCACAATTGGGGGCATAGATACAGCAAAAAAAGACATGCGTAGGCACTGTACAGACTAAAACAAGTGTAGGTTAATAGAGTCAATTAAATGATGTTGCTTGCAAGATAGAATGGAGCTGCACAGATGTTTTCTCTGCCAAGAAAGTAGTCAGAAACAGTAATGGGATGTCAAAATTCAAAGAAGCAGATGGAACAGACATTAGCATTAAAAATTATAGACTGATCAATAACACTATCTTTTAGTTTCGACTATTGAATTTTCTCTCTCATCAATGGTAAGACAAAGCATTTAGTATTATATTCTAAAATAAATCAAGGTATAAAAAACAAGATAGAACAATGAAATCCTAATACTATGAACTATTAAAAATATAGGAAATAATGCAAACATCAATCAACATCCCATAGTATACTTTCCATGTTAGCCAAAAAATGATAAAAGGATTAGATAAAATCTTCTCAATATCTATTTTTTCCTGTGTATCTGTGAAACAATTTTGCAACATCAGCCATTTAGCTGTAAATGTGACATGCTAATAACATTGTAAAGGTATTCCATGGCGGCAACAGACACAGCATTCAGAATTACAAACACTGAAAACAAATTTACACCACACTATGGGAATACAGAAGTAGACTCCATCCCAGAAATAGTTTCGCCACAAAGCCTTATGTTTAATTACAGCTGTAGTAATAAGTTGTCCTCAGCATTCAAATCTGGACCAAAACCATGTGAGTTAAAGTGGCAGAGAGTATTTTTCCAGAAAGATCTAATAAAGTCATATACAGATGTAGACAAGCCAAGATGCATGACCTGGAAGAGGAAACAACTCTCTCAGTTCTTCTCCTTCCATAACCTTATAATATTATAAAGGTAAAAAAATGAAGAAATTGTAGAACAAACTGCAGGTAAATCTACAAAAAAACAGCAAACCAGGAGAACAATCCACTCTCGTTTATTAAGCGCTTTTCGTCCTTCTCAATAGTAAGATCTTCTTCAGATACACATATACACACACAGTTACTGTTTAAAACAAATTGGCTTGTAGTTACATGACATACAACCAACCAATAAAATGTCCTTCCCTCACCAAAGGCAAAATTGAAATTTACCCTTTCATTCACCTAATAATCTTTAAAACATACAAGTGCTACTTACTTTGTTAAAATGTGTTTCTTATAATTAGAGTTACACTTTTCTTTTATAGAAAGGCTTAACAATTTTAACACACACAAAATTGAAATAATCTCATTCAATCCTGGATGCTGACATGCATTAACATGAATTTGCCACAATAACTCCAATTTGGCTAGTAATGGAAAAATACCCCTCTGTTGTCCTGCACTAACTGGTCAATCACTCTGAACCTCAAACTATGAGTTGTGTTTTGGGTGGTATGTCTGGCTAGAGCGTTTTCCTGTTTGCCCTTTCTTATACTATACATATGCTCATACATACGATCTTTTAACTTTCACTCAGTTTTCCCGATATAATACACTGGGCATGACTGACACTGTGCCAAATATACAATCATTTTGGCATTACAGTTGTATTCCTTGTCCACAAACTCCTTATTCCTCACCCAAAATGTTACGCTCTCCTCAACATGTTTACAATAAGGGTACATACCACATTTATACATCCCTGGATACCTCACTGGGCCAGGACCTTGGTTGTATTCCAACAAGTTTTTTAAGTTTTTACCTCTTTTAAAGATGATTTTTGGGTGATGTGGTAGTTTACTGTTTATTGATGTATCAGTTAACAGTAAATTCCAATTCTTATGTAAAACCTTCCTAAGGTCTGTGGCTTCTAAGTTAAAAGGTGTTATAAAACTAAGTACGTATGAGTTCACATTGTTAGGTTCCTCATTACAGAAATTGTCTTCTCTTAGAGAATATATTGTTCCTACTGTAGTGGGTAAACCTCTATTGAGAAGAAGGGGCTGATATATGCCACTGTCCCTTTTTGTACAGACTTCAACCATTAAGTCTGAAATTAATGAGTCTGGATATCCACATTTAAGAAACACGTTACGTAAGTGTTCAAATTCTGCAAGAAAGTCGTTGTCTTCTGTTGCCATCCTAGCTGCACGCACTAGCTGACCTTTAACCACAGATTGTTTTTGGTGGTATGGATGGCAACTAGTGTAGTGCAAGAATGTCTTGGAGTATGTCTTCTTCCTGTTTTAGCTGTATACAACTTAAGATGTTTGTCTTTTCTCAGTTCAATATCTAAGTGGGATATAATATCCTCACTATAGGTGTATGTGAACCGAAGAAACTGTTTAGTTTTATTGAAATAGTCGACTAATGCATAAGCTTGTTGCTTTATCCCATTTAAAAATTAGGAAGATATCATCCAAAAACCTTGTGTAAAAATAAATTTGTTTTTTTATCTGTGTATGTTTCAAAATATGTTCCATCTCCCAGTATGCCATTACTAAGTTAGCAAAGCTCGCCCCACAAGGTGAGACCATTGCTACCCCTATCTTCTGCAGGAAATATTCATTGTCAAAGGTAATAAAGTTGTTTGCTAAGACTATGTCGAACAACTCTTCTACTAAAGTAATCTCTGCCTGGGGTGCCTTGAGGGATCTCAACATAAAGGAGACCCATTCTATACCATCTATGTGTGGAATAGAAGTGTAAAGATCTTTCACATCAATAGTCAGACAGTTGTCGTTTTCCTTAAATTCTAATTTATTTATCTCACCCAAAAAGGTCCAAGCATCTTTACAATTTTGTTTCACTTCTTTGATGTATTTCTTTAAAATAGTATCTGCTACCTTAGCACAAGAATAGGTGATCGAGCTCCTGGCATTGACCAATGGTTGAATAGGTGGATTGTTAATGCACTTGTGAATTTTGGGGATGCCAAACAGTACAGGGATTCTGGGGGCTGGCATGGTCAAATAGTTGTACGTGTTAACATCTATCTTGGCTTCAATAAACAAGTCATTGATATATGTCCTAATACAACCGTATACTATGTTTAACTCATTCAATGACACATTCACATAGGTTTCACTCAGTAACATTTGTTTCATTCCATTAACATAGTTGTTCAGGTCCATGAACGCTAACCCATTCCCCTTATTCATGATTCTCAGGGGCAATTTCTGCACCTCTTTAAGTGCTAGCCATTCTGACCTGTTAGTGTTACAACTGTTATTGACACTTTTACTTTTAGGCTTATTATGGTCGAACAAAGTTCTAAAATCAAGTTCACAAATATGTTCAAATAAAACAACAGTTGGGTGTGTTGGTGGGTTATATGTACTAGGTATTCCCCAAGAAGTTTCAGTAAAATTGCTATTCTGAAATAACAATGACAAATGTAGTTTCCTAACAAACAGTTTGAAGTCCAAAATGACTTTAGCAATGTCAACATGTCTCTGGGTACAAAAGACAAACCCTTCACCAAAGTGTTCAATAAGTCTGTCCGACTTCAAATGAGGAGACGTATATTTTAAAATTTCCTTCTATGTTAGAAATTATTTCACAGTCATTGTTCCTTGCAAATTCAAGAAACTGGGTTGTTACCTCCTCATTTGTTTTTCCTGTGCATGCCTGTCATGTTCTACTGGCATTGCTGGTTCGAACGATAGGTGGTGACCCTGCTGTTCTGAAAATGTTCTGTCTGGTGCTGGTTATTGATTTGAGATGGTTCAATTTCGTCATCATCCTCCTCATTCCAAAGGGTGTAATTAGTATTATTCAAAAGTCTCTCACTGCGCCGTACTACTGGTACAGCCTGTTGAATTCCTGATGTGGGTGTTGCATTTGATGTACTTGCTACATTGTCACCAATAACCCTGCCTTCATTATGCATACTCATATGAGATGCTCCAATCTGACACCGGGACTTTTCTTATCTAGAAAGGCTTAACAATTTTAACACACATAAAATTGCCTTTCTAGATAAGAAAAGTGTAACTCTTATTATAAGAAACACATTTTAACAAAGCAAGTAGCACTTGTATGTTTTAAAGATTAAAAGGCAAATAAAAGGGTTAATTTCAATTTTGCCTTTGGTGAGGGAAGGAAATGTTATTGGTTGGTTGAATATCATGTGAGTACAAGCCCACTTGTTTTAAACAGTAACTGTGTGTGTATATGTGTATCTGAAGAAGTTCTTACTATTAAGAAGGATGAAAAGCGCTTAATAAACAACAGTGGACTGTTCTCCTTGGTTGCTGTTTTTGTGGATTTACCTGCAATATTATAAAGGTCAACAGCCCCATGCCTACTACAAGTGACAAACATATCTTAACAAGTTACAGATCTCTGTTTTGAAACCTTTTTATCATGACTGCAGCCACTTAAATTTTGTCACATGCCACCACGTAGGACCTTAATTTGAGCCAGACTCTGTCCATTACCTCTATGATGCTGACAATCAGATCATGACCATGCCTCCAAAACAGTGACAAAGAGAGCAGCATACTGTGGAATATGAAATGACATAGCTAGGTTTGTTTTTTGTTTTATTATCTTTTTTTCTATGCAGGTTTCTTTTTGACTGAATCACCCTGAAGCCAGGTCACCATCCTATTACACTCTATACTTTATACATTGAGCAATGCTCGATTTTCAAAATATTTTACTATTTAATCATTTCAATTGCTTACAGCCTCAACAATGTGCATGTTTATATGTTTTAGCATGCTGTGTCTGTATCAAACTTGAGAAAATGACTGCAACATAAAAAGGTGTGCCTGTAAGGTCTTTGAGTTACACCGGGATAAAAAGAACTAATGAAATGTTATGCTTTAAGACTGATGAGCTGGCAAACTTCTTCATTCATGAAGGGGATGAAGATGGCCTGGTTTTAACCAAATGCCAACAGTAACTGTCAGCCATAGTTTATTTAGTTATGTGCCTTAAATTAATCAGTTTTTTTTAATAAATAGGATGCCAGAAAACAGAACTGGTCAGACAGAGGTCACACTACCTTTCCCCAAGCTCACTAGTCATATTGGAAGCTCTGTCATGGAAAGATCCTGTGCCTAATCTGCTATTGTCTGTGAAGCCACATTCCTACACAACTACACAAACTTGCATTTCCACTTCTTGACTGGCCTCTTTCTGGGCATGCAGACCTGCAGCTCTCCACCCATTCACAAAGTCAGGCGGATCAGATTGTGATATACCATAAAATGAAATTGCTATGTGCATGCAGGCTGGCTAAAGCTTCCATTTCAGGGAATTCTAACTGGGGGGGATTAGCACTACCACCTCAATGTGCATCCCAAAGTGATACCTAATGAGGACATTAGTACTAACATCTCACTGTGCATCCTGGTGTGATACCTAATCATGGCATATTGGCACTGCCCTTACAGTGTGCATCCCAATGTAATATATAATGGGAGGAATCTCCTGTGATACTTGATGCGGTGCTGGGAAGATAACTAATATCAGAGTACTGCTGCCTTCTCAATGTGCACCCACACGGGATACCTAATGGGGGCTTTTGTACTGTCAAGTCAGTGTTAATTATTTTGATGCATCTTTTTCTACCTCAACAACACCAGGAAAAGGACTACTAATGTTATATCCTGGGGATATTCAGAAAGATTTGTATCAAACTACATAGTGAGAAGCAGTGCACTGTCTACAGCATGTGCTGAATTATGTATGTGTAAGAGCAGACACAGAGCAGTCAAGCAGAAGGCCAAGCTAGAGGTCAGATGGCCCACAATCATGATACAACCAGCAGCTGTACTACTGTAAACACTGTGGTACCACTGTCATGCAGTCCAAAAGAACAGTTGCACTGAGGTCACATGCCCAAAGAAAGCAGTGAAAGACATACATGGAAAACATGAAGGGCACATAGTTAGGAGACGCTGAGAAAAGGGGTATGCATGTTTGGGGTGACAGGTGCCAGACAAATAACTGGTGGTGGTGGGAAGGATTGGATGACAAATGGGACAAATGGGATGGAGAGTGACATAAAGGAAAGGGGGGCATGACAATGGGGGAAATGGAAGGGTGTTATGGGCATGCCAGTCCAGCCCAAAGGCAAACATGCACTGAAGTCAGTCAGCACTGTGGCTGACATCAGAAGCAGGCAGAACCTCCAATGGCATGTTGGTTGGGCGCAGACAGATGTGCAGCTCTGTTAGCTGCAGAAGGAGAAATGCCAGGGTGACATTATGGGCATCCAGCCATCCACCACTCCACCTCAGCTCAAACTAGCCATTGGATGTCATGCCAAGTGACACAGGCAGGCCTCTCTGTGTCATTATCAAAGGAAGAGCCTTTACCTCCTGCCAGAGAGGGGCTATTAAAGCCACCAGTTAGCCCTTCAAGTCACCTTCATCATCCAGCAGAGAGGCAACCCTGGAAACCACTATGAATTTGGCAGTCAGTGCACTCACAGCTACAGAGCATGGCTGCTACCACCTTACCTCAGCCTACAGAATGGCTGATCCTCTAAACAATGAAAAGAAATGGAGAAAAAAAGCAGGCATATAAAATAATGAGAGAAGAAAAAAGAAACAGTAAAAGTACATAAATATGTGGTGCAATTTATTCCAGTGTTATCCACTGCAGTACAACACCCTGTATTTACTCCACTTCCTTCAGAGCATGGTCTGTGTCTACTGACATGCCAACCTCTTCACTCCAGTCTGCATGTACTTCTTCCCATGTGCATGCTATGTTGCCCTATACAGCAATTTCTGAGCACTCACCCCCCCCTACTGCTACCTTCCATGTCCTGTGGAATTATAGCATCCCATAGAAAGTCTATAGGCAACCATGCACCTTTCTCTGTGCCTTCTCATTGGCTCCCTAATATCTGTCAGTCCCCAGTCCTGCCTAGAGTAGTAACAACCACCCCGCAATGTAATATACTTTAGTCTGGTGTGTCTGCTGCCTTGTGTGCCCAATGCATTCTTGTTGAACTTTACTAGCTTTACTGCCTGTGGTCATACACTTACAGTATAGTCCCTTTGGTATTCCACAATATGGTAGTACTCACATTGCTCTCTGTAATGTGGTCTCCAACACAATGGAGACCACTAATTTTATCATGTTAAGATGAGCCTCATAGCACATTACCATACAAATAAAGGGATTCAGCATGAACATTTCTAAACTACATACCTATTTTGATATGCAACTAACCTTAACCATGTTGTATGCAATAATGATCATACCTGCATGTACATGTGTTGAGAGGTCCTGCATACTTTGAGCACATGCATGGCCACTTAGATGTCCAGACACTCTACTGCATTTTGCAATGCTGTGCATTGCAGGTTTACCATGCTACTGTCAAGTGGCATCACTCATTTTCAGAGTCCACTCTGATGCCCACTTTTCCATGCTACTATGTAGAGTGGATGTGATAATGCTGAATAACTTTCCACACGTGCTGTCTGGCCACATTGGTGGGCATTACAATCATGTTGCTATCAATGTGCATCACATTGCCATGTTGCCCATTAGTGTGTATCTTGTGGTATCTAGTGCATGTGGCCTTGCACACTGGTTGAGCATTGTTCTTCTAAGTCAAACCTGTAGAAAGGGCATGGCCTCTTCAGGCACTAAATTTAGAAGGGGTCCAACATGGTGCAGAAGGGAATGCAGGATTTATTGTATTTGCTGAAACTGGGGCAAACTTATCATTGCTATGGATTATACGTTTATGTATTTGGATGTATGTATGTTGTATGTATGGCATGTTGCAGTGTATTTAAGAGTAACAAGCTAGCCATAGTTTCTTTCACTTCCCATTATAGTCCGCCATCAACATTGCATTTAAGTGGCTATCTTTGGTGATCTTAGCAGTGTGTATGTTAGAGCAACTAACGATTGGCAAAGGGTCACAGTGAGTAGCATTGCCATCTCACAGCTCTTTAGTACCTGGCTAAATCATTGGCCATAGCTCTTTCTGTGTGCAATCTGCATCTCTTCTTTGCCTATTTGTAGGAGCTGTGGTATCCTCCATTCTCTAAAGATATACTAAAGGTGAACTGGCATTGATATAGCTTGCCTGTATGTTAACTTGCAGTGTGTATGTATGCGATAATATCACAGAAATAAGCTATAAAGTGCATTACAGAGCATCTATACCCTCATAACTTCTGGGGGCTTGGTGGTCCCACTCCAGTCTGTATAAATGGATTTTGACACAGGTTGTGTATAGGCCCAATGCCTGTGCCCACCCCCTAGTCTAAAACCAGCCCTGCTCAGAGGTGTCTGCAGAAGGTCACTAAAGCATCTGTGCAGACTATGGATAGTGTGATAATTATTTAGGTTTCCTCATCATCAAACCTCAGAGGCATGCACAGAAAGTTGTTGTAGTTTGTGTAGAGGCTATGGACAGTGTGATCATTATTTAAGTGTCCTCACCATCAGACGTCAGAGTTGTGCACAGAAGGTTGCTGCAGCATGTGTAGAGCAGAGGACAGTGTGTTAATGAGCTTTTAAATTTCCCTCACAATCAAACCTTACAGATGTGCACAGAAGGTTACTATAGCTTGTGTGAGGGCTGGGGAAAGTGCTGTCATTATTACTTGAACTTTCTTCACAATCAGCCCTCAGAAGTGGGCATAAAAAGTCACTATAGCTTGTCTAGGGACAATGTATTGACTTGGATTAGGCTAGTCATTGAGTATAATGCTCCCTTTGGTATGTATCTGTCCAGACACATGCAACAACTGGAATACCAACAGAGATACCTTACTAAAAAGATACAAAGCCTAAACAACATGTCCTAGATGAAATTACTCAAAATCCTGTCACTATACTCTGTATCCTACAGACTGCTACGAGTTTACTTGTGTCTGGCATACAAGGTATCCTCTGACCAGCAATTTAAACTGCATCAGAAATACTCAGTCAAGGGATCCAAACCTCTTCTGCAACATCAATGGAATGCTTTGGACTGAAAGATACACCTCACAGAGATTACTGCTGCTATGGAACAGACTCCACATCCACATAAAACAAAGTTCATACCTGTCCATATTCATGTGCAAATTGGATCTGCAGAAGAGAAGTAGAAAATTTACTCTTGGACTGCCCCCTGTACTATAAATGAGACCGCTTTTAAATGCTCTATCCCATGCATGGGTCCCCTCAAATTTTCAATGGTATGATCCCAATTATTTTCATTAGGGGTGATATATAACTATCAACCATGAAATGGGTTAGGCCAATCTCTAACCAAATGGGATAGGTTAACTTGATCACAAAAATGGAACTTTTCTAGGCTTAAAATGGCCCACAAGGGCAGCTAATCTATGACTTACCTATGAATCTATGGAGCAGCAAGTTGGAAATACATTGCCGTGATCACTACTTTTTTGACTCACTTTCATCATAATCAGACATTAATCGTGTACAGCTGGCTGTCATTTGCAAGTCAGGATAAGGAGGCATGCTGTGTATATGCATCTAACAACAAATTGAAATATGCTACTGCATTATATTTGTTCTTTCACTTTTGTCCTAATCTGACATCAGAGAGGGGCATATAAGGTGGATATTTTTTTACAGAATGGTGAGAAGGCATGCTGTGTATATGCATGACAGTAACAACTTGAAATATACAAGTGTGGCCATTTTTTCTTTCACTTTTATTGCAACCCGACAACAGAGGTGTACATAAAAGGTGGCTATCATTTGTTTTGGTGTGGGTAGTAGGAATGTGCAGTATTCCTAGAGAGGATTTATATACATTGTAAGCATTTGTCCTCTCTGTTTAAAGGGAGCTATTATTTTGACACATTGACATTATGCATTTAAATGTGCCTTACCAGCCACAGATTGCTAACATCACACCTCAGATAAATATTGTAGCCTGAAGTCTAAACAAAAATAAGGTATTCAAGATTGTTTTTGGTTGAATAATGAACAACACAACACAGCTTATTCTTGTTTTATTTTTTTTTTTTGTTACAAATTAGTTGTGCTTCCCTTTAATCAAATTGCCAGTGCCACAAATTTAAAAATATATTTTCATCTTAATTTTCTTATTTTTTGAAAGCATTTAATTTTACATTTTTTCTACATTTTATTTTCTGTAAAAATGCATATTTCTTCTGGTGTTTTGTTACAGCATTTTTGCATTGCACACAATGTTTTATTGAGACTAGTCAGTGAGTTGGGGAAGGAAGATTAACATCAACTACTCTGTTTCTAGTTACAGTATTAAAACTGTGAATACAACATAAACCATCTCAGTCCTAGTAACTCCTTTTAATCACAGGAGTCAGATTTCTCACACTTGAACACTGAACTACATTTGTTACTTTGAAAAGAACAATTAACTCAGCTACATTTTCAAACCTATCATTCAAACATTAATTAAAGTGCTGTAAAAATGTCGATTGATGCTTACAGCTAAAAGTAGGCAATCTTACTGTAAGCTGATGATTTAGAAAACCACAGTGAATAATCGTCTCATCATAGGAATTTCTCTCTGTCCCTTTAAAATGACATCAGGAAGTTGAAGGCATTGACTATAAAACAAACCCCCGAATTTACAAAGCCCTGTAGAACATGCAGGATTAGTCTAAGAGGTATTTTTGGCAATATGGCCAACGTGCGGTCCAGGAACGAGCTCCCAGGATGTGCACATGAGCTCTTAGACTAATCCTGCACGGACTGAACTCCTGTATGCAAATTACCCTAATTTGCAGGTGAAAAGCATGCAAATGAGGGTAATATGCGATCCAGGAAACTGGCAGCTGTCCGTGCAGGACACGTGCAGTGAGCAGAAATGTACTCGGTTAGTAATCGAGTAAATTTCTGCAATCTACAAAACAGCTATGACAGACTCCAAATAAAGGCTGCATATAATTGAGGAAGCATGTCAATGGCCAAGTAGAAGGCCATTGGCATTGCAAACTGTTTAAAAAATAAAATAAACAACTTTTATTTTTTGTCGATCTCGCCTGTTTAAGCATAGGGCAGTGGCGCTCAAATGGGATTGGAGGGAAAATAATAAAATAAACCTAAAATAAGCATTCTAACTAAAATCAGTATTCTGCCATGCAAGTTAATGGCAGGCAGAAGACAACCTAACCAGTTAGTAATGGTTGCTAAGGGGGAAGGCTCAGTGTGGGACATGTAACTATGCATTAGCAGGCAATCCTATGCAAATGAGGGAAAGGTTAGTGAATCCCAGATTTTCCCAGGGTGTGAGGCAGGTCCCAAGAGTGTAAGAGTATAAATAGCTGGGTGCAAGACTGTGGCTCGGGATTGCTCCTAGTTTAGCACAGCTAAGCTAAGGATGTGTCTAAACCTGGATAGCACTCTTTACAAAGTATAAGCGGGTGTGCATACTGCGCCCTGGGTTTTACAGGAATAAAAAGGAAGTTAAACCAGGAAAATGCAGCTCTGTGCACATTTGAGCACTCCATTTGCAGTAATCAAGAAGAACTAGCTTAGCTGACAGGTGAAATGTATCAGAATCAGCCAATTACTCAGGCAGCAGACCAGCCCAGCCCAGCACACCACTATAAACTATGCAAACACCTTTCCCCCTTGTTTTTCCCCAAAACTCTGCACCACCAGTGTATACAGATGGGGAAATTTTACAAAACGAAAGCAAGAGAAAAAATGTTAGGGGCTGCTTTTGCTATCATAAATCAGCATGTGCAAGAGGCTGAGGGTGCTGAGGAGGTGAATACTGCTGAGCAACCCACAGTGAGGAGATGGAGAACAGTGTACAGACCCAGAGTAACCTACCAAGGGCTACATGAGCTGGAGATAGTGAAGTGCTATAGGGTGGACAGGGACCTCCTACAGCAAATTGTTGAGCTGTGACGGCCACGCCTGACACACAGAACTAACAGAAGGGAACCCATCTCAGTGGATACCAAGGTATGTGTAGGCCTAAGAATACTAGCTACAGGTACCTACCAAAGGCCAACTGGGAATATGATGGGGATTTCACAGGCATCAGCATCCAGGGTACTCCACCAGTTCCTGGATGCCATGTCAGCATGTCGGTGAGCACATATATTTCTCCATCACCCATGAGGCGTTTGCCAGCAATATGCATCTCTTCCACCAAATAGCAGAATACCCTAAGGTAGTGGGTGCAATAGATTGCATACACATATGCATGAAAGCACCACCAGGTGAGTGGGGTAGTGTTTACATCAACCACAAGGGCTTTCCGTCCATCAACTGCCAGGTCATGTGCGATGCCCAGGGCATAATAATGAATGTGTGTGCTGGCTGCCCTGGAAGCTACCACAATTCCCACATCTGGCATCTGATGTAGCTGTACCAGACATTTGCCAATGGGGACATCCCACACGGTCACCTAATGGGGGATGCTGGATATGCACTGGAGCCATGGCTGATGCCACCCATCAGAAATGCACACACACCATAATGAGAACTCCATAATGAGGCACACACACAAACACGAATCATAATAGAGCGTGTGTTTGGGATGTTCAACTCATGGTTCCGGTGCCTGGACACATCTGGTGGAGCCTTGCAGTACTCACCAAATACTTGTACCCAAATTGTCCTTGTATGTGCCATGCTACACAATATGATCCTGTGGAAACAGCTGCAGCAGAAACAGCATGGGGAAGGGCCACACAGCCCCTCACCAGTGCCAAGGCCTGTACAGGCACAGAGTGACTCGGAGAAGGAACAACCTGACCATGCCCCAGTAGGCAGAAGGAGGTGTGCCCAGTATGCCCTGGCCTTGGCAAAGAGGCAACGCATAGCACATGCACTGACACAGTAAGGACCCAGAGAATGACACCTCTCTCCAACTTGCACATAGAGTAAAAGGGATGCCAAACATGACACTACCTGTGCTCAACCATGTATAGGGAGTGCACTATGTGCATCCAACATAGGCAGCCCTGCAGCACCACCCTCAATACTGGGACACCCACAAGGTAAGTGACTCACACATGCCAGTTGGAGGGGCACATACCCAACAACAGTCACAGCCAGCAGGACAGGAGTAGACAAACATAAACAAATGCTGTACTATGGCCTCTGAATGAGCCCTATGGGTAACCCCTCACCTAGGCCTACACAGACAGACTACAGCAGGCCAGCCAGTTGGATGTAAGTTGTGAAGGCTAGGAAGTCAGAAACTAATATGTAGATAGTTAAAGCTAAGATCTGTAGTACACTGGTATGCCTCTAGCCAGCACGATAGGTAAGACTACAGACTGAAATGGAGTAGCCGACATCCCAGTACAGTCCTAGAAAATGTGTAAAAGTGTATGGTGTGCCCCACCATCCTACGTACACTTATAGTAACAGTCAGGTGCCCCCCCCCACCCCGTGTAGAAATGTAGAGCAGTCAGGTGCCCCCCTCCCCCGCTATGCAGAAATGTAGCAACAGTCAATGCCAAATGTTCGATGTATACCCTGCAGACACAGCATGCTACCTGGACTTGATCCACACATGCAATATAGATGGCCATACTGGACATGCTCACACACTTAGAGGAATGAAGACAATGTCAGTCAACAACTTACTGAAAGGTCATACTGGGCATGCTCACACACTTAAACACATGAAGGCCATGTCAGCAAACACCAGTGGACCAGACACATCTGGTAGTTGCAGTTCTTAGTGCAGACACTTGTCAGTATACATCACTCCTGCCTTGCACACACAGTGGATAGGAATACAGACATATATGTAAGGACAACACACTATAATAAGCCAAAGGTAGACAGACATAGATGTGTGGAAGAGGGTGACCATGACAAGGAGCCATCTGGGCCTGTCCCACCCAGCACACAGCCAAAGGGCCCCAAACACATGAGGTGCAGGTGTCACTCACTGCAGATACTAGCCACCAGTATCTGTCAGCATGATGGCGTGTTACACGTGCCAGCTGTGCAACATGACTGTACAAGGAAGTAGTAACCTAGTAGCTGTATACACGTACCTGTGGCATAAGACCTCGTGTGTGCCCGCATGTGGCATGTCAACCCCTACATGAATGGGTTATGGCCCATGCACACACCACCCTTCCCATAGCAGTATCATGACAAGCCTGCTGAAGTCATCTAATGTGAAATACACCTTCAGGAGAGCTGTAGCTCAGTAATCCCCATGGCACGTCCCATAACTGCGTACTGCTGTAGTGATAAACTAGTTAGGTAGTAGTCCTAACCCCAGACATGGCAACTGTGTGCGTGTTTGTGTGTGTGTCTCTCTGTCTCTGACTGTGTAAAGAGAAATGCTTTTTATGCTACTCATACTCTGTACAGTTCATATACACAGCTTTGGCAAGGCTGCTGATGTCACTCACCTAGAAATACACCTCTGGAGAAATTGTAATCCAGTAATCTCTGTAATGCAACCTGTAACTGCGAACTGCTGTAGTGTGATAAAGTAGTTAGTTAGGTGTTCTAACCCCAGACCTGGCAACTGTGTGCTTGTGTGTGTGTGTGTGTGTGTGTGTGTGTGTGTGTGTGTGTGTGTGTGTGTGTGTGTGTGTGTGTGTGTGTGTGTGTCAGACTGAGTAGAGAGCTATGCTTTTTAGGCCACTCACACCCCGTACAATACATCTACTCAACTTTGGCAAGGCTGCTGATGTCACTCACCTAGAAATACACCTCTGGGGAAATCATAGTCCAGTAATCTCCATAGCACGTCCTGTAACTGCATACCACTGTAGTGTGATAAAGTATTTAGGTAGGTGTTCTAACCCCAGACCTGGCAACTGTGTGCTTGTGTGTGAATCTGTGTGTGTGTCTGACTGTGTAGAGAACAATGCTTTTTAGGCCACTCACACCCCGTACATTACATATACTCAACTTTGGCAAGGCTGCTGATGTCACTCGCCTAGAAATACACCTCTGGGGAAATCATAGCCCAGTAATCTCCGTAATGCATCCTCTAACTGCGTACTACTGTAGTGTGATAGAGTAGTTAGACAGGTGTTCTATCCCCAGACTTGGTAACTGTGTGGGTGTGAATCTGTGCAACTTTGTGTCTCTGACTGAGTGACAAACAATGCTTTTTAGGTCACACACACTCCTCAGAATTCATATACCCAACGTTGACAAGGCTGCTGATGTCACTCACCTACAAATACACCTCTGGAAAAGTCATAGCCCAGTAATGTCTGTAGCGTGTCCTGTAACTGTGTACTGCTGTAGTGTGATTTAGAACTGTGGTAGGGTTCCATCACCACCCATGGCAGTTCTGGATGTTTTGTGTGTGTTTCAATGTCTGTGTATGGAGCAATGCATCATAGGCTACTCACTCGCAGTACATTTCAAATGCCCTACTTTGCCAATCCTGCTGATGTCATTCATTGTGAAATACAACTTTGGGGAGAAAGTTCTTTGCAATCCTGTGGTGCGACCTATATCTGCTCAGTGCTGTAGTGTGATATAGGCCTTGGTCAGGGTTTATATACCCACACATGACAGTTGTGGATGTTTTGTGTGTGTCTCACTGTCTGTGTAGGGAGCAATGCATTTTAGGTTAGTCACTCCTAGTACAGCTGAAATGCTCTACTTTGGTAAACCTGCTGATGTCATTGAGTGTGAAATACACCTTTGGGGAAGGATGTCTCTAGTAATCTCTGTGGTGTGTCCTATAACAGCTCCATGCTGTAGTGTGATATAGGCCTTGGTTAGGGGTTCTATACCCACACATGACAGTTGTGGATGTTTTGTGCATGTCTCACTGGCTGTGTAGGGAGCAATGCATTTTAGGCTAGTCACTCACAGTACAGGTGAAATGCCCTACGCTGGTAATCCTGCTGATGCCAGTCACTGAAATACACCTTTAAGGAAGAAGTACTCCAGCAATGTCCATGGCGTGTACTATAACTGCGTAGTGCTGTAGTGTAATAAACCAGTTAGGTAGGGGTTCAAGTCCCAGACACGACAGGTGTGTGTGTGTGTGTGTGTGTGTGTGTGTGTGTGTGTGTGTGTGTGTGTGTTTGTGTAACTCACATCCTGTGTAGTGGTGAGTGTGTGGCCAATGTGGAGGGGGTTTTGCTTATTACTATCATGGTGGCCCTACTATATATCACAATGACAAACATACAGGGATAACAGATGTAAATGAGCTGGGAGGCTGCGGTGCAAAGCTATACCCATACATGTGACATCAAGGCCAGCCAGTCCACATTAGCAACCCCACTATTACCCAGAGCACACACTCAACCCATGTATCATACGCACACACATGCCTAGGCAACAGCCAATATGTGGGTAGTACACTGCATACTGGCCACTGATAGTAACTATGCAGTGATAGCAGTGGGCTACAGAGGGCATGTCACCCTGCCCATCTGTCCAATATGCATATTCATGCAGACAGTGCACCTCCACCATGTTCACCAATGGACACCTGCACCACCTGTGCTGCCTTCACATGTGACTCACAATGGACATACCATGCCTGACAACATGCCCTGTATGGACAGATGACACTGACATCAGGGAATGCTGCTGGCATGCTATTAATGTAGGTGAAGGGTAAACCTGCTGCCCATTACCAGTTCCTGCCACAGGTGGGCAAGACTGGCACATCTGATGATAATCTGTGTTCACAACATGGGCCAGACACCCCAGGTAGAGTTCCACATGTAACTGTACATGCATGTGGGAGGTGTGCACATCCAAGACACCATCCATGTCATGGACTAAGGAACACATACATGGCATGTGGTGTACAGCATTGGCCACACACAATAGCCACCCAGCTGACTGGATGGGGGATGCAATACCCACCTGTGTGGGCAAATGCAGCAACTACAGGCCTGAGCCACAATGTGGACCATTGTCATGTGGCCTGATGCCAAGGTATACCCATTGCCTACCCCTGTACAGCTTGCTGGCACAGTTGACTACCACACACCCGTGTAGACATGCACCCATGCATTTTAGAACTGGCACCCTGTGTGTTTGTGTGTGTGTGTGTGTGTGTGTGTGTGTGTGTGTTGTATGATGTGTATGTCCACATTCACTACAACCCCCCCCCCAGGATATACTGAAGCATGCTGTCTGATGTCTGACATCTCATCATACTCCTTTCCCATACAGCCTCTGTATGACCTGTGTAATGCATGTGATACCTGCACATTGATGTGTTGTGGCAATCCCACTAGTGATGAGTTGCACTCCTGGCCCTGCCAAGTGTGTTAATGTATGTGCGTCCCCTGTGTGAGTGTGCCTGTGTTGATGCTGGCACCTGTTCATGCAGACAGGCATGTGTACGACACCTACTGTATATCTACCGTATCCCTGTTGCAGATGTCACTCACCCTCACATATATGTTCTGAGTCCTCCACATCAGGTAACCCATGTGGTGCATCCAATTACTGCATCGAATCTGGAGCATTTCTCCCCGGGCCTCCGCTGAAAACAGGCTCTGTGGAATCTAGTCGGACTTTCCCTTTCAACAAATGTTAAAATAAAAAAAATAAATAAATAATAGCACTACATAGTTGTTGGGGGTTTGATACCCTGTGCTGGTAGGCGTGTGACACAAACATACTTCAGCTTTACTCTCCCACCCCTCCCCGACATGTATCTGCCTTTGTCTGCCTCCCCCACGCCCTCTCTGGTGGATGTGGAGACCCACACCTCCCTTGCTTGGGCAGCAGCATGTGTAATTTACGTGATGCTCATGATCAGCTGATGGCCTCTGCACATATTGCAGCCCTCCCCTAGTTGGTTGCATGCAGAACAGCTGTGGTAACAATCCTATAGGCAATCGCATGGAAACACACTCCAATACCTGGAACATCATGGTGGTGTTGGGCCTTTGCAGTCACTTTGAGCGGAAACTGGCTGTGATGTTTGGCAAACAGCATCCCAGATGCATTGGGGATTTGCCTCTAACAACATACACTGTGGAAAGAGGGCAACAAACAAGAGGGGGATGTGCCTGACCTGACTGCAGACTGTAAGTTCTGCTATACTGCATTTTGAGTAATGTTGGTTTAACAGTGTTTGTCTGGTTATTCCTGTCATACATGTCGCAATACCTCCCATGTCAGTTCCATGTATATGAGGAATCCCCATCTGCAGGGTCATCTGCAGACAGGGCAGTGTTGTGCCTATGGTTTCATGTGTTAGCCACAGTGCATCAATCTGTGGAATGCAGAAGGTAGTGTGAGGATTGCAGTCTGCAGATGGTGAAGGCCGTGACAGTTACTGACTTCATATCCCTCATAGGACATATGTTGCAACAAACCCCATTACAATGGAAAATATATGAGGTTATCACAGCAACATGTCTATACTGGCCCTGTGTATGTGCTGTCAGCCACACCTCTGTCAACCTTTGTACGTATGGTGTGCATGAAGTGGTGCATATGTGCTGTACACCATAAATACTGTCATCATATCTGATAACAAGCCAGTGATATATCAGATTGCTACACATGTCATGTACAGTTGTGGTTATATTTCATGACATAAGCTGGACATTCTGTGGATGTTTGTACAGTACTGAGGTCTGTGTAGTGATGGTGAATGTTGGCTGTGTGTGTTGTTAATATGCACTTCAGCCTGTGTACAGACTGTGGAAGATGTCATTGTTCTAGCTCCCCTTCTATCAGATGTTACATGCTACCCCACTGTATAGTACCATTTTGCCGTACATGTTTGTAGGGCCATACACACACATGTCCCATACCATAGACAGCCATCATACCAAACTGTGTAGCAGCCCAGTATATGCAGGGTCATTCTGTGAGTAGCACATATGAGGATGGTGTAGAACAGATAGTCCATATACTGTAATATTATGCTAGCTTACCATATGTGGCTGTGGCTGTGTTCACATTGGTTGTGGGTATGCACTGTCACACAAGTGTATTTTACCCTGTGCTGTGACATGGCTGTCAAGCCTGCTATATATGCAGGTACATGTGGATTCCCCCATACGAGATGTAGGCCAGTGTTGAGCCAGTCTGCCTGTAGCCTGCACAGTGCATTGTTGCATGCCTAGCAGCTTAGTGTACTTAACCAGTGGGATGTTATGTGCAAATACTTGCCAGATGTACTGCTGCTGGGCCTCCCTTAAATGGCATGTATATCAGACAGAGCAGTGGGATGCTGTACAGATGTATGTCAATATCAAGTGGGTGGTATGTGTCCATGGCACCCCTGTACCAGCAGTCATTATGTGTCAGGCCAGACAGGAGTGTGTGAATCCAACACCTACGGTGCCAAATGTATACCAGTTGTTATGTGTTATACCCATCTACATGGCTGTCTACATACATATTGTCAGGCCTGGTACACATGTGGTGCACTAAGGGATTATGTGTATATCTCTGCACTGTACAGGGTGTGTCCGAAGTTCCACATATAGTGGCCAAAACTCTGCTGTACTCCACAGGGCCATTACATGCTAGCAGCAGTACCTTACAACAATTTCCTTAGGATGTCTATCAGTAGCCAATGACACACATGTTATAAGCAGATGTCAGCATCCACACACACCATGTCTGTGAAGACAATCCCAATGACAGTAGCAACAGTCTAGTAATATACCTGCTATACATACCTGTCATCCCCTTGCACTACATCTTTGGGACTGTAGGGGCTGGTGTACGGCTACACTCCATGTCCAGGACATATAGTGGAAATATATGTACATATACTTATCCAGATAGCCATATATATATATATATATATATATATATATATATATATATATATATATATATAATTACACATGTACTACATTGAATTAACACCGTCATGGCAACCACCCACTGTATATCCCTACAACATGTGGGCACGGTCCCTTTACATCCCCTTTGTGATGAACATCCTTCCTGTGTGTGGGCATCAGTGATACAGACAGCAGGTAGCAATACCTCTTACAGGAGATCCTGCACACTCAGAGCGGCCACATATTCGTAGGAGGATCAGGAACTACAGACAGACTGTGGGTAGAGTTGTGTAATGCTTTGCATAGTACTGGCATTGCAGGGTGTGTGTGTACATACTAGTGTAATTTGGAATGCAGTCTGTCTGCATAGCTCACTACTGTGGGCCTAATCTCTTGCTGGACAGAGGCATTCCTATCATGTGTTGTCCATCCACCACACAGGTCCGGTGTCAGATATTACACTGGTAGTGTGTGTGTTGCATGCTATCAGTACATGGCTACATCCATGTCTATTTCTAACTTCAATCCCATGACTAAGGGTATGTTGCAGGCTATCCTGTAACACCAGCACCTTGCTTAGTGTATGGCAACAGTGTTCCACATATGTGCCTGTGTTCCAGCTCTGTCCCCCATCTACATACCAAGCTTTGCACATATGTTATGCTGTTGGGGGTTGTTCTGTAATGGGCTGTGAGTATATCACACTACCATTGCTGCCATTAGTCCACTGCTGTTGTATCCCCCACACATATAGTGGGGCTGGGGCCATATATGTGTGTGGGCGTCACCTACACAACACATGTGCGCCCTTATGCATTGCAGAGGGCAGTGTATGTAACAGTGGTATATGGGCCTGTATTATTGAGTCTAGGTGGGGAGCACCATAAATGACCTAGGGTGTTACAAAATGTGGGGGTATCAGGGGTGAGCTGCCACAAGGTATGTGGATGTACAGTACCGTATACTCCACCTATATTGACATTACTTACATGACTTGGGGTACTGCAAGCCTACTGCCTCCTGCCATACTGACTGTTCCGTGCATTATGCCTTGTTACGTACCGGGTATAACCCATTTGATCACAAAACGTCTTTACCTCCTACGGAGTTTGTACGGAGTGTAGATAGAGGCTGCTGAACTACACACCTGCAGCACATACTGTTGATTGTGTGGTACCCTGCGGCCCAGTCTGTCTGCACTATTGTACATTCTAAAGGGCTTGGCCTGGACAGCACCAGTTGTGAACCTTTCCAGATTACTGCATTAGTGTAACTGTTTCACAGTTGCAGTACTCGGTTAATATGGTTGTCAGTATTTGAACAGCTATATGATATTGCATATAGAACTGTTATAGTACACAGTTAAAGGATTCCCATTTCTGCAAACCTGTGTGTGGTGTCTTTCCTATGACCTTTCTATGGGTATATGTTGCAGGCAATGATTGACATTAGTATGTGTCGGCCATACAGTGTCCAGCTGTTCAGGTGTTAACTGTAGCCATAGTGGCTGTTCCATATTGTGTGCACCTCCTACATATGTATCTTACTGTACATATATATGCATGTGTATGTGTACTCCCATGTATATATATATATATATATATATATATATATATTTATGTAACATTTGTTGACCGGGAAAGTCCGACTAGGTTCCACAGATCCTGTTTTCAGCGGAGGCCCGGAGAGAAATGCTCCAGAAGCATGTCTTTAGAATGTGAAAGGAAACCGGAGTACCCAAAGGAAACCCACGCGAATGCAGGGAGAACATGCAAACTCTGCACAGAAGGCACCCCAGCCAAGAATTGAACCGGAGAACCTCTTGCTGTGAGGTGACAGCGTTAACCACTGTGCTGCCCATATATATATATATATATATATATATATATATATATATATATATATATATATATATATATATGTATCTGCATATATGTATCTGTGTATCTGTATCCTGGGGATGTTGATGGCTTCCACATATTACATGTCCTATGGGAGGCAGACTGTAATTGGTAGTGTATTGCAGGGTGCATGTGTTTGGCTGTGGGGGGATGCCTATTCGTACAAGATGTATAGTGTGTGGGGCCTCTTAACCCCATTAACGGTGCATGTGGATATAGGTGTATTTGCTAATCTGCAATTGCTATCTACAGATGTATGGCCATATATACCTATATAAATATATTTATCTGCTAACAGATATATAACTATATGTGCTTGGATAGTGACATATATGTATATAGAGTTAGTAAAACAACATATATATTTATATATATATGCATATCTGTACATATATGGATATGTTGTGTCTGTTAAGGTTGCAATATAGTTAAACACGCAGACATCTAGATGTTGGTATACATTCTCTGAACTGTTGTATGACAGAACTGTCTGATATGTTTCTGAAACATTGAATATCTGTGTATCTGTCATGCCTTAGTGGTACATCACTTTGTGTATGGTGTGCAGGGTCCTTGGTTTGAGCCTTACAAGAGCTTTTTATTTTGTTGCTGGGCAGAACACGGCCCCGTTGGATACAGAGTGATTAAGGCACCTTAAAGGAGTTGTAAGCAGGTGTGTGAGGGTTTGCGCGGAGCTAAGCATTGCCTACACAGGTTAAACAATTTAAAAGCTAACTGAGTGTATGAAAACATAACCAGAGATTAGCAGTGTTTACCATCATGCAAACCCACCCAAACCTGCTTATAACTGCTTTACAGTGCCTTACTCACTCTGTATCCAATGGGATCTTGATATAGCACTTTTATTATAGATAGTACCCCACCAGCCTAAAACCCCTTTCTCGATCACCCACATCCCCCCGGAGTCTTTTTAAGTTTTTTTGTCTATTCCTTCTAGCATGACGAGGGATCAGTTGCTAGTGTCCTCTCCTGCTCAGCTGGTGAACCTGGGAATATTGAGGCAATGTTACAATTGCCTCATGTACACAGACAACCCTCTCCTCCTCCCACAAAACACAAATACATGTGAGAGATGCAACTATACAGCCAAACTGGAGGCTGAGCTCTCTCAACATAGGACTGGCAAGACCAGACAGGAGGAGAAGGTAACCACACACACCACATACCCAGTCTCACATAGTACTATCACAACTTCAAATCATACACATAAACACACAAAGACTCTGATCAAAAATCTACCAAAACAGCAGAGGCCACCCAAAGCAGACACCCAAACAACTACCACCTCAGGACACAACACATGCAACACATAGACCACACAGTCAGTGTGCCAAACAGTCACAGCCCTTAAGGCCAAACACAATGCCAGACACACTAGTCATTGGTGACTCCATAGTCAGACACACTGACGTCCCGCTCACCAGATTGAGTAAGGAGAAGGTCACAGTAAGCTGCCTGTCGGGCGCTAGAATCCGCCACATAACGCAAGCACTCAGGTCTCTCAACAGCAGGTACAAGTACGACTCAGTCATTGTCCATGCTGGTGTGAACGACCTGAGACGTACCTCCTTGGACTACATGAAAAGAGACATTGAGGAGCTCTCTGATTATGTAGCCCAGGCAGGTATGACCCTGACCTTGAGCAGTATCCTACCTTCACCAAGAATGATGCCACAATACAGAGATAAGATGATCAGTTTTAATAATTGGCTTAAACTCTGGTGACATTCAAAGGGGATCCAATGTCTGTCTGCCTGGGATGACATGCTGGACAAGCCACGCTGCTTCGCAAGGTTTGGCTGACACCTGTCACCCCTGGGCTTCCGGATATCGGCAAAGGCTCTTGCCACTCCCATAGTGCCTTTTTTAGGCAAGGCTCAATTTCTAAACCTACCACCCTAGAACACAAAAAAGAAAAAAACTAAGGGTAATGCTGCTCAATGCCAGAAGTCTCAACCTCAAGATGCATGCAATCGAGGCCCTTCTCAGTATGGAGAACATCGATGTCTGTGCTGTGACTGAAACCTGGTTCAAGGCTCCTGAGAGCACCCCAGAGCCATCAGGTTTTACCTCATATCATGCGTTCCAGCCCCAAAATCCGGACAACACCAAGAAAGGAGGGGGGGTGTCCATATTCATCAAGGACACCCACACCTCAAGGTTGGTGGCAATGCACGATGCATTGGAGACCATCCAGGTGCAATTAACCATAAGCAAGACTGCTCTGCAATTTGTAGCATGTTACAGGCCACCCTCTCAAACTCAGGAAACTCACATAGCTTTCCTGAAAACACTGGAGGGGATAAATGTATCTCCAAACACCATCATACTAGGTGACTTCAACTACCCTAATATAGACTGGGATCACTACTCAAGCCCAAACACTCTAGCCCAAAGGTTCCTGGAGTTCATAAACTCAAATGCCATGGAACAACTAGTCACCATCCCACAAGAGGTGAAAACATACTTGATCTCATCATCACGAACATGGGATCACAATGTTCAACACCAGAAGTATACCCCTCACTGGTGAGATCAGATCATAAACTAATCTCACTAGAGGTCCTCATCCCGCCCCCACCTGAGATAAAAAAGACCACAGTGAAGAACTTCTCAAAAGCCGACTTCACCCTTCTAAAGACTAGTGTGGTCTCTTTTAAGGCCCCCGAGCCAGTGGTAAACATTACTCAAGCCGCTGAATCACTTACAAATGCCTTCTACCAGCACCTACAGGACTGCATGGATCAGGCAATCCCAAACAAAACAAAGACTCTTTGTACCAAAGGCAAGTGTCCAGTCTGGTGGACCCCAGCCATAAACTAGCTCTACAACAAAAGGAGGAAGCTACTACAAGATAGAGCAAAATCCTTAAAAGGTAAGACACCTTTGATCATTATAAATAAAAAACTAAGAGCTCTCATAAAATCATCCAAGGCAAATTTTGAGAGAAAAATCGCTAAGGACTCAAAAGACAATCATAAGGCCTTCTTTAGCTATGTTAGAAACCTGGGAGGAAACTCCCAGATATGCTCAGAATTAGTTCAAAATGATGTGAAAATTACTGAACCTACAGA
>NC_056743.1:230931354-230998854 GCF_019279795.1 Protopterus annectens | reverse complement strand
CCCACCGTCTATCCATGACCTCAGTGTAATTATGGATGGCACCTACTAGGTCATGGATGCTGTCAGTTACAGAGGTGTGATGAGCTCTCTGCACCCTTAGACCCTTCCTGGTGTACTGTTCCATTTGTGCCTGTGCCTCCATGACAGTCTGGAACATGCATGTGGGTGAAATAGATGTGACATGTCTGCTAGGGGCATGATGACCAGCAGTGTTCCGACAAGCACCCCTGAACATCTGCCTATGTGATACCCCACCAGACATCTGGCTAAGGCTGTTGTGTACTGACACACATGCCATAGATACCACACTGTCCTGGCCAATGCCAAACGTAGGCTGTCCCTCAGCTAAGACCAATGGTGATGAGGTCTGTATAGGCAGTGTGACTGTGTGAGTGGATGGGGTGGATACATGTGGGTTGTCAATTGGTGGCCCAGCGACAGCCCCTGATGACCCTTCCTGTGCCTCAACACACCTATCCTCATGGTGACTGTCAGTACCTGTGACATCAGATTCCCTGCATGGGGTACCCAGCCCCACCTCGCCACCTGTGAGGGGAAAACAGGGAACAGACTGTAAGACCTGTACATCACCGCTAAACAGTACACACACACACACACACACACACACACACACACACACACACACACACACACACACACCTGTGTGCAGACATGGCCACACACATATACACACATGCAGTCGACATACATGGCAACCCATACACTCCACCAGACAGCACCTACAGAAAGCTCCCGCACTTCCATAACACACTCAATAGCAGGTAATGGTGCAGTACAGTATCACACATAAGCCTGTAATTACACACTTGTCAGCATGCAGGACATGTGGTGCTCAACAGCATGCAGTGTAACTGTAGTCAATCCCCGTTACCAACATTATACATGGCTGTGATGCATGACTTCTGTTAGTAGGTGATGGCCCTCCCTCTGGAACTCACTGCAACCATGTCCACAGCATTGCTGGGCATCTGTTCAGCACCCTGGCATGTACTGTGCACCATAACTCACAGGTGTACACACAACTGCAGGATGTGTATCTGTGTGTCAGTTGTGTTTCTGCTGCTGCTCACAGCCTCTGTGTGTTTCAGGATCACATGTGGACACGTGTTTAGTGAATGCTTGATGTGTATTCACAAATGTCATCATCAGTGGTGCATGTATGAGTGATAGACTACCATTAGACCGACCACAGACACAATGTACTGTACCTATGGTGAGTGTAGAGACCATTATTGACCATGATTGAGCCCTGGCTGATGTTGCCTGTGGTACACATAGATTCATAGGTGAGTACTGGTTTATTGGTCCTGGGACCTACATAAGCCTAGTCACAAGGGTTCCCAGCCATGCACCACCCACTAATGTTATTTCCCTGTGTCCCTGTCAGGCTGTGGCACAGACATACTACCCAGGGCGAATTCCCCATTTCCCATCCAATTGTCAAGTGTTTCTGTAAAGAGGGCCAATGAGTAGCATTGCCTGACAAGTATGGGTAGTCCATTCCAGAGTGTGGGGATTCCCCAGAACAGGGCCCTATCCCTCCTTTATGTTCTGTGTAATGTATTGATGAGGTGTAGGACCCTGGAGCATGTGATAGCAGAGGGAGTGGGATGTCTTTATGTGTAGCATGTTCAAGTGCTCTGTGTATGACATAGCTGGGTATGTTGGGCAGATGTCAGCTGTGCCTGGGCAATGTGCACCGGAGTGTAGCCACAGTTGTTGGAGATGGACTGTGTATTGCATGTGTTTGAGGCTGGTAATCCCATTAGTGAGGGGTGTGCTCTGTCAGTGCACATCTACAGCATGTATTATGGGTAGGTGTGTAAGATGTGTACATGGCCTACACCTTAGCTATGACATGCACAGTGAATTGCCAAGCATAACCTTAAATGATACTCTTTGCTCCTTGCTAGGATCCCAGAGGTACATACATTGAGATGGGATAGAGTTGATGTCAGTGGCCACAGCTGTGGCACTGCTACAGAGTGGCTGCAATATTACAGTACAACAACAGCTGAAGTACACAGTACTACAGATTATGCATTACTGCTTGTCAGTACTACACAGCAACAGACCCCACATCTCACATATGCATGATCTACCTGAACAGATGCATACACTACAGTAGTCTACTGATATGCCCTGGAACCTTGCCTGCATGCTCCATGTCTGGTGTGTGTAGCACCCACCTCCATGACTGTATAAAGTCTGTAGCTCTTGTGGGCAGGCAGGTGCTACCAGGCTCATGAACAGCTCCTCCACTCGGTGAGGGTGGGATGTATGTTATGCCCCCCCCTGTTGCAAGGTGCTCACCCCGCATGGCAGCGGCACGGTGACGTACTTGGTGGAGCAGGTCACTACAATGGTGGTGGACCTGCTCATATGTACGGCTGTGCATCCCCACCTCATTCACCCTGCGGACCACATCATTCCACATGGCTGTTTTCTCCTGCTGGTCCTGGCTTGTCCGTGAAAACAACAGCTGGTAGTTGTGGATGATGCTGGTAATTATAATTTCCTCCTCAGCGGCACTGTAAGCGGGATTCCTCAGGTGCACCATACTCCCTGAAAGACATAATGATGGAAATATGTCTGAGCAACTCATATGTCAAGTTTACCATAATACAATACACATATCAGTCTCCCGCCACCATATCCACTCCAACATAATGTTCACACAACACTAATGGTACGTGCATGGTATATGTACCATTGGGTCATATATTGTATTGTACAACACTTTCTGCTATGTGTTTATAGACATGCTCCCTGTGGGGACACTAGAGTTGGTGGGCTGTTACAGGGTATTTCACCTGCATGCCATTGTCACTGCCACTATTTTTCCACATATGCATGTGGTAGGCCTGCTATATGATTGCTACACATCTGCCATTCTGTGATATTGGGGATATCTATGCATGCTGTTGGACATGTTCTGGGATTGTGTGTAGTATTACAGCCCACATATGTTCCATGACAGTTACAGAACAGTATGTGTAGGGGTTATTTGCCAGCAGGAACACCACTCCAACCTAAATTGCACATGTTACCAGTCCACATCACATCCGTGATCCACCATGGAACCTCATTATCTACCGTTCCATCCCTATCTTCATGTGGAACCATCTCAGGGGATGGTGTCCTCCCATGGAGCACACACAGACATATGTCTGTCACCCAGTTAGGAACATCTGGACCATACTCGTGTACCCTCTTTACTTCACAGATGAACTGTTCTACCTTGCTGCAACACAGACAGGTGTCACATGTGAACACAGACTAACATTAGGGTGGTATATATGGTGGCAAACATCACTGTCCTGTAGGTGGTGTGGTCTCTCACCCATGTGTCTATCATGACAGTATTAATACCCCCACCAGCCATTGGCCACAGTAATTTACAGAACACAGATATCATGGGTCACAACTTTGCTATTCACTGCTGGTCTCCACATTTGACAGGTATGTCCCACTGCCCACAGGGACTAACACTACTGTCCAGTGAAGTTGTTGAGCAGAACAACATTACAGGAACAAGTACTGATGGCACATATACATCCTTTCACAGTATACATCCTATTATTCTATGCCATATACTACATGCCAGTAAACGTATATCTGTTTCACATACTTGTTATGTCTTTTCTGCTGTAACACAACCTGATCTCTCTCTCTCTCTCTCATGATTGAGCTGGTTTGAATAGATTGCAGCATGCTTTTGTTGGTATTGCACATGATCAGGTGGTGGCCTCTGCACCAGTCAGTGTCCACCAGTTGCTAATTGCATGCAGCCTGCTGTGTAGTACTTCAGATAACCACTGTCATGGCAACCCTGTACTATAAATTGCTGCCTTCTGTGGGCGTTGCCCCTTCACCTTTACAGTATGGATGACATCCTTCCTGTGTGTGGACATCAGTGTTACCGACATCAGGTAGCAATACCTCTTACAGCAGAACCTGCAGACACAGGCCAAATCCACATCTGGGTAAGGTTCCAGATCTACGGACAGCGTGAGTAGTTTTGTTCTGTGCAATGTATCTTGCTGTTCTTACAGGGTTTCTGTGTACATGGTACATTTTCATGGAATGTTGTCTGTCTGCATAGCTCTCAACTGTGGGCCTATCCATATGATACCAGGGGGATCGGCTGTTAGGTTTTGTATGTGCACCACACAGGTACTGTCCCAGATATATCTGTGGTATTCTGTCTGTTGACTACTATCAGTACATGGCTACATCCATTTGTATTTCAATGTTGTAACCCTGCATAAGGGTATGCTGCAATGAATCCCATAACACTAGCAATTTTCAGGGTGTGTAACAGCAATAATGCCAATATGGCCCTATGTTCCTGCCTCTGTCCTCCACATATATGCCATTCTTTGTCCTGCTGTGATACAGGAAGGGTTGCTAGGTAATGGCCTATCATTATTTACCGCTAGCATTACTGCTGTCATCCCAGTCATGTCATGGACTCCCACACCAACTGTTGGGCCAAGTCCATATATATGGGGGCAACAGCTGGAGAACACATATGTGCCCTTGTACATTCCAGGGGTAAGTGTGTGGCACACAGTGTTCCTTGCCCTTATACAGCCTTTTATGGGGGGTTCTATGACATTAACCTAGGCTATGGCACCTTTTCAGGGATATAACTATTAAGACAAGGGTCATTCAGTGTGATAGTGAAATGTTAGGTAAAGCAATGTTATGTACAAGATACTGTGACATTAACACAAGTGCTACTTTCCCCCCTAGGGCTTGACTACAGGGTGTAATTGGAAGCTGCTGAACTACATCTGTAATTGTTGATTGTTACGTATCCTTCATAGGTAGGTACTAGGCTATTGGCCCGAGGGCCTAAGTAAGCCTAGCCAACAAGTTTTCCTGGCTTACGCTACCCAAGAAAGTTATTTTCCTGTGCCACTGTCGAGCAGAGACACAGATGTGATCACCGGGGTGTATTCCCTATTCCAACAAGGTTCCCTGGCTTACACCTCCCAAGAAAGTTATTTCCTGTGTCACTGTCAAGCAGAAACACAGAAGTGATCCCCGGGGTGTATTTCCTATTTCCCATCCACTCATCAAGATTTTTCTTGAAGAGTGCTAATGAAGAACTTTGCTTGAAATAGATGGGTAGCCTGTTCCAGAGTATGGGAAGTCTCTGGGACAGGAATCTATCCCCTCCAGCATGTCCTATTTATTGTGGTGACAAGGTTTAGGTCCCTAGACTGTGTAGCTCAGAGGGATTGGGATTTCTTTAGGTGTAGCATGTCCAACAGCTCTGGGTTTGACATAACTTTATATGTCAGGCAGAGATCACCTCGGAGTAGGTGATATGCTATGGAGTAAAGCTAGAGTTTTTTGAAATGGTCAGTGTAGGGCATCTGATTGAGGCCAGTAATCCTCTTTGTGAGGTACTTCTGTGGCCTTTCCAGCTGCTGCAGATGTCTTGTGAGGTACATTCCAAAAGGGGTGTTGTACTCTATAATGGGTCTAATGAGTGTGAAGTAGAGGGGAACAATGACCTCTTTATTCCTGGATGAGAACCCTTTTATGATGAGGTGTGCCACATAGAAGGACTTCCTGACTACTGTGGTGATGTGACTATCAAAGGACAGACTACTGTCCACCTGGGTCCCAAGGTCTCTTATCACACATTCTGTGTTAAGTAGACTGCTGTCTATATAGTAGTTCATGGATACAGAGTTTTTACCAAAGGGGATGACAATGCACTTTTTGGCATTGAGCTTGAGGCCATGGCTCTGACACCAGGCATCTGTCTCAGTGAGGCCCTTCCGTAGAATTTCCACATCATTTGGGGACTCAGCTATGGTTCCTAGTTTGCAGTCATCTACGAACTTTGCTAGCCAGAGACCTTTTGTGTTAGCCTGTACTTCAGAGAAATAGATACCAAACAGGAGAGGTCTCAGGACTGAACCCTGTGGTACTCCACTTGTCACTGGTTTGAGGTCAGATTTGGTGTGTGCAACTTTTACAGTGTGGGTTCTGTCAGTGAGCCAGTTGGCAACCCATCTTGTGACGTAGGGATTTATACCTGAAGGAAAATCCTGTTTCTACTGTTGTACTAATTGAAGGCCTTGGCCTGGACAGCATAGTATGGTATATATACACATTCCTTGCGTCTGCTGTTTTGTGTGGGCCTTGCATTCATGACTGATTACATATTTCAAACCTTATGTGGTGTCACTACTGGCATACATTATTGTATAGTACACAAATAAAGGTTATCTGTGTATGCATACCTGTGTGTTGTGTCATGTCCTTTGAATTGTGGGTAGGTATATGTTTAATGTCAGTATTCTCATTTGTGGCAATGGTTGCAAAACTACACATTTCACACGTGCCAGTTAAAGGGATTTTGGCTGAGGGATATACTTTGCACCCAGTACTTCCACACTACTTCTACATATGTATGGCTACTGATACCTTTTGTGTGTGTATATGTGTATGCACCTATATATATATATATCTCATGTGGCTATATATATATATATATATATATATATATATATATATATATATATATATACATATGAACATATGTATGTATCTATATACAATTGATGTTCTATAATTATTTGTGAGTCATATATTAATATATATATCTACATATAGCTGTCTATTTGTCTACATTTACAGATATATATCTGTCCATAAGTCCATGCATGTTCGGCTCATATTTTGGCCTGTTCCTCATTCACTTGGCAATTGTCATGGATGATCGCAGCACTGAAATCAGTAACTGGTGCCATCACTTTTGTGTTTCAGACTTCATCTTCTTCTACATATGTGTTCTAATACATATAACTGTGTAACTAGCAACATTTTAAGTGTATTAGAGCATTAGTTGGCATATATCCCCATTTGTACCCACAGTGTGACATACTTTGTCCAGACTTCTTGCATTAACTGGTTGTGTGGAATGATATTAATATATGTCCTGTACTGTTGACTGATTGTGCTGCATGATATGTTTGTGAAAACTTCAGGTTATGTATATCTGCAATGGTTTAGTGGTAATTCACTTTGTGTATGGAGTGCAGCGTCCTGGGTTCGAGCCTTGGAGAAGTAGTTTATTTTGTTGCTGGGCAGAACAAGGGACATTGGCTACAGAGTGATTAAGGCACTTTTAAGCAGTTGTAAGCGAGTGCATGGGTTTGCACAATGGTAAGCACTGCTAACCTCCATTTATGTTTTCTTACAGTCAGCTTCAAATTTCTCAACCTGTGTAGGCATGGCTCACCCTCGCGCAAACCCGCTTACCACTGCTTAACTGCGCTTACTACCACTTACTCCTACACTAATTCCTTTATAAGAATAGAAAAAGGGGTTGATAGGAAAGTGGTGAAAAATGGGGCACAAAGAGGGAAAGACAGTAGGGAAAATAGCTAGGCATGTGCAGGAAGGGTATAGGAAAGGTCCATAGCTGCCCATTTTTTCTACAGCAGCAGCTGTGCATATACACTATATTTGCAGGTACATTTGGACCCTCAAACCCCTGGAAGAGGGGTGAGGACAAAATATATTTGTTGTGATTCCAATTAGACCAGATTACACGTGTCCAGTGGACGCGTGTGCAAAATGAACAGCTATGTATGGGGCAAGATTTTTTTGTGGGTACAGATTGCTTTTTTTTCAGGTGAGAGTGGGATGTTGGGGAGGGGTAGTAGGTATATTTGGGGGAGGGTTGGGTAGGTTAACAGACAAGACACACAAGACGCATACAGGGCCGGTATATGACACATGTGAGTGGTAAACACCTTGGACTGGGAGGGGTGTTTGGAAGTCACAAGCCCATGAGCCCCCAACTGGTAACAGTGGGACTGAGGAACCCACCCATGAGCAGTCACCACTACACCTTCACAACCCCGAAGGTGGCTGTGTAGGAGGGGCAGACTCACCCTCTAACAGTGCCACTCGGCCCTCAAGCTGGCGTAGCCGCTCTTAATACTCCAGATTGAGCTCCCTACGCATCACAGCATGGACCTGTATATGGGTGACAGGTTCCTCTCCATGCCTGCTCCAAGGGGGGGGGGGTGAGCCCCATCCCCTGCAGCGGTTCCTCCCAAAGGTGGTGCAGGGCCCATAGAGGAGGAGGTCCCAGACTGGGCCCCAGATGTGCTGGTGCCCGTTGCCATGGCCAACTGAGGTGGGACAGGTGGGTTTCGCTGGGATCGGCCTTCCCATACGAGCTGTGTTGTCACAAATTTATGGCAGATATGGGTTAGTAACAGTCAACAGCATTCAGGATTAGTTATCACAGTATGCATAGGTATTCCCATTAACATGACACACCACATTTAACACAGTTGCAGAGCAAGCAGAACGCATGCATATATGGAACAACAGTGGCCATTACAAGAGCATGCGGGTTTCATTGATGGCAACAGGTCACCAATATGGGTGTGTATTTTAACATGGCACATGCATAGAAACAAATGTGAATATTTATAAACCATTAGGACATATGTCCCAAACGAGATTCCTAGATAATATACTAGATGAAATTTATGATAAGAGACATAGAGGTATTTATAAACCAATTGTTAAAGGACTTAGTGGAATTCAAACCTCGGAGATATCAATTAATGGATTAGAGAATTCCCTTTGTAATACAGTTAATTTAACAACTAACAGTAAGGAGAAGAAAATAACGTCTTCTTTTGAATATAATTTGATTCTAACCTTTAATTCTGATTTTTATTTCATAAAGGGAATTGTATCCAAGAATTGGGATATAATACGAGAAAACAAAGAGTTAGTAGAAAAAGTAGGTAAAGTACCAAGATTTACATTAAGAAGAGATAGAAATTTCAAACAACTACTGGAGGGCATTAATAACACCAAGCACAAGGTTACTAATAAAGGAACGCACAGTTGTGGTTCCTGTCCTTATTGTAAATTTATTCTAGTGAGTAATTCTATTACTATTAACAATTTTGATATAAAAAGTAAGTATAGAAATAATTGTAACTCCAAAATGGTCATTTATTTAGCCATATGCCAGTTTTGCCCATGCTATTATGTGGGTAAAACTGTTCGTAGATTAAGAGATAGAATATACGAACATATTTATAATATAAAAAAATCTAAATTAGATAATGCATTGGCTAAGCATATTTCAGAATATCCCGCACACACTTTCAAATTTTGGATATTAGATCAATTAATACCCAGAATTAGGGGTGGCCCTATAGAAATTGAATTAGAGAAGTTAGAACTACTTTGGCAGATTAGACTGTATTCATATAATTGGCCAGGGTTAAATGACATGTGTTCAATTATGGCCCTACTAAAACTTAAAAGCCTTAGTAGATAGGACTTTTTAGTATTAATATTACATAGTAGTATTAGTATTAATTTATTAATAATTTATTAAACTATCTACTTATTTATTTACTTACACATATTCAGAATTTAGGTTATATCATGTATAAGTAATATACTGTTGCCGTTTTATATTTGCATTTATTTTTGCAATGTATTTATGTACTTATTTTTACTATAAATTGCTTTTACAGGTGGTGCATATTAATATGCCTTAGTATATTTGTGTTGCATTTAATATTTTATTTTATTACACTGCTTTAATTTTATTATTTAACTAGATTTTTTTGACTTTGTAATATGTCTTTAATGAACTTAGTATTCTAACTGATGCATCAGCTGACTCTGAGATTTTAGTATTTATATAGCACTTTAACTTTCTGTTCCCTTGTCTGAAGAAGTTCGCATTACACTACGCATTTAAAAGCGCTTTAGTTCTATACTCAATAAACGGATTATTCTCATTGCTTGCCATTCGTCATTTTCAATAGTTTTTTGTGATTTACGTTTATATGTCCCAAAAATGTTTGGAGTGTACACATACCATTTGAGGAGTGTCATTGGGTTATTATGCACATATGGTAGGGGTGAGAGAGGATTCAATTAACAACTAATATATCCTTCCAGTTTTCACAGCATTCTTAGTCACTGCAGTGATCTTTCCCTTACATGCATTATAACACTACACAATGGCCTTATATTGTACACTGGTATGTTTATAGATTATTATATATGTGACCTTTGTCTTACATACAGCCGTGACAGGCTGCAGGTGTTAATGCAACATATGTTGAGAATTGCTGTCATATACTTTTGGTGAGGTGCTAGAATTAAAGGTTTGTTTTCATATACAGTCTCTGACTATGTAAATGTTTGACTATCAGTTATATGCCATTGACAGCTGCCTACATTTCTTGGATCATCACACTGAATATTCAGGGGAACAGGATACCAAGCTGGTGATATGGGCCATTTATCTGGACATGCTGGACAGATTGGAACAGTTGCAGGGAATAAATATGCATACAACTTACAATCTGAACATTCAAGCAAATTATGTACAGTTGTTGGGTGTAATTATGCATACAGCTCTCTGTCTGAACATAGTATCACAATCTGTACAGTTGTGGGGTGTGATTATGCATACAACTTAGTAGCACTCCCAGGAGTCGAACCCCTACTGTGTGTGACAAAAAATTATTACTAACATCACAGTACACTGTGCTATCAGGAAATTGATGTAAAGCTTTCAACTGTTTTCTATCTAAGTCTCCCTAACTTGTACAGTATGACTGTCCTCTCGGCACTTCTAACATTGTTATGCAGGACTTCATACCCATTTTATCTGCATACCACGTTGTGGGTGACACTGCTTAAGATACAACAGTACTATTTATAGTATGGAACAGATTGCAAACATATGACCGAAGAGTAAACAGAAGCACTCCAGGGGTTATACCTTTATTCACAGACTATTAACACATTTATTTCTACTGGTACAACACTTTCTAAGGCTCTTATATTCTTTGTTATGACAGTACATGCAGACTGATTACTAACCTGCCTCATGCAGCCTTTGCAGCCTAGCCTCATGGGCTGGTTCGCAGCCCACTCATCTGCAGCTGTCAGAGAAATGCACTGATATTTAGCCAAACCTATCCATAGTATACACAAGCTAGGCAATTATTTACTACTTAGTATAATGTGTACTTATTCGGTCCTGAGGCATTGGCCATCTGCCGAGACTCTTGGATCCACTGTTCCAGTACATCCCCCCTCCACCACTTCTGGTCAGCATGGTGGTGCCTGACCTGCTCACCAGTATGGGGGTACCTGTGGCACTGGTAAGGTCACTGGCAAGACTGTCCCAGGCCTCTGTTTTGTACTGCGAGCCCTGGTACTGGCCCTGCAGTAGTCTCTGATCATGGTGTTTTACCAAGAGCCATACCATGATTTTTGACTCCTGGATGCCCCAGCGCTGCTCAGTGAATCAAGTGCCTTCACCCACACCAGCCATTCTGCCTGCAATAGGAAGCTACAACCAGTTATGAGACATATTCCCACCTGTGGGGTTTAAATACAGCCATTTTCCCGCACTTTCCCATGATTGGCCAGTTTTGAAAAGGCTAAGCTATGGGCACACCTGCTTACATAAGGTTGGCACTCCTTAAAGAGATATACCACTAGGCAGATTGAATTGGCTCCCTACACATTACTTACACTTACTAACATGAGCTGTGTTGTTATTAGCATTGCTTCATAGTTGATTATCACTATATTTGCCATTTGGCAATGATCTATTCTACATTACAGGTTATATATGTATATATGGTGATTCATGTGTGCATACACTGTATGGGGACCTGGGGACTTCTACACTTTATTACAATTACACCTCAAATCTATGCTTACTGCAGTACTCCAGTTCACATATTTATGTTATGTAGCAGGTTATACCACTTCACACTGTACATAGATTCAGTTCACATGTTTGGTTTGATTTTCCTGTGTGAGGATTAGTTTGCTGATGCCTCATTCATATTTATTGCTATGATGGCTTAGTGGTTAACTACTGTGACTATAGTGTACAGGGCCCTGAGTTTAAGCCTTGCAGAGGCAGTTTAATTTGTTGCTGGGCAGAACACGGGCTGTTGGATACAGAGTGATTAAGACACTTTAAAGCAGTTATAAGCGGGTTTGCACGACTGTAAGTACTGTTAACCTCTGGTTACAGTTTCTTACACTCAGTTAGCTTCTACTTTGCTTAATCTGTGTATGCAATGCTTACCCACATGCAAACGCACTTAAACATACTTATTACTGCTTATTTGTGCTTATACCTGCTTAATAGTGCCTTATTCATGACACTGGCACTTCACAAGTGCATTTCATGCAGTACTCCAGCTCACATTTAAATGTTATTATGTAGGTTATATGGCAATAAGTTGTTAAAATATGTTCATATACAGATTTCACATGGAAAATGATATGTGCTGCAGTGGGACTCGAACCGGGAATGCCTGTTTGTTAGGCGGATGCTCTAACCACTACACTATTGTTGTGCTGCTTCATTTGCATATATATTCCTTGTTATCCTCTTCAGCCTTTTCAGCTGCTTTAACCGTAGCTGAGCGATGGGCAAACCCACGCACCTAAGGTTAGCTGTACTCAGGGTTTTAAAAAAAATAAATAAAAGGGTATCTTCATTTTATTTAAATGTACTGTTGCTGTTGAACACATGGGGACTGTTGGTGGGGGTATGCGGACATCTATGAGTGGTCTCACTCATTTATTTACGCATTCTTCTGTTCTACTTTGCAGGGGCATGTTTATTCTGAGAGCTCTGCTCCCAGGCACACCCCTGCACTCATCCACGCTCCGTAGCATTAGAGTTCAGGCAGCGTGCCTTCATTAATATGCATGGCACGCTGCCGTCCTCCTCTTAACTGCTGCTTCCATGCAGGACTCAATAAGCCCTGCACGGAAGATTAGTAAATCCAGGGGAAAATCATGCTAACCAGGGCAGCCCCAGTTCAGGCTATTTGGGGGTATAACAAATTAAAAAATAATAATAACCACTTACATTGATATAGAGGCATTAGTAATACACAGAAACATTTTTTTTCAGTTTTTGTGTTTGGTTGTCCTGTAAATGTTACTGTCCCCAAATTATTGGATGGCTCCCGACACACATCTTATCTACAAGAAACCTTTTACAAGTTATTCTTTGTTACTTAATACCAGGTGTCACCCTAAGCACATTATTTACAATTTACCAAGTCTTGGTGTATGATAATATGTAGTCATTTTGAAGACTATGAAAAAGAAGCTCATCACTTAACAAAATAACTTGAAGCTTGTGGGATATTATAAAAGAACTATTGCCACTTGTTTGGATTTGGTTAATAAAGAGTGAAATACAAAATCAGCAATACTGACCTACAAATAGTAAAGTTAGTTGTTCTGCACCTTTCGTATTGGTTATTACTTATGGTAGCATTTTTTTAAATCAGGCAACTGCTAGACACTAATTGGAACATACTAAAGAATGGTCCTTTCTTGTGTAAATTATTACCAGAAAAATGAATGTTTTTTCATGTGGAAGAATCCTTTATGAGCACTTGTCTTGGTAGATGAAGCCCTTGGTAAATAAAACAGAAACAGTATTTATTGTATTTTATACACACACACACATATATATATATATATATATATTTATATATATAAATATAGATATATATATATATATATATATATATTTATACATATATAAATATATATATATATATATATATATATATATATATATATATATATATGAGTGTGTGTGTGTGTGTGTGTGTGTGTATATATATATATATAGAGAGAGAGAGAGAGAGGGAGAGAGAGAGACACAGCTATAGATATGTAGCTATCATCTTTCACTGATGCTGATGTTGAATCATATGACATTGTTGGGTAAAAATAATCAGTTTAGGTTAATGATCTCAACCTTTCATTTAGGTGTAGTGGCTTCAAACAGTGTAGAAAATCAAACAGTCTAGTAGAGGTTTCAACATCTGTTACCCAACAGTACTAGGAGCTAAATGAGCATTAATATTTAGTTATTAATTTATCTGTAGGTTCTTCATCAGAGTCATGAGTTGGTTTGCTTAGTAAAGGAGTACATTTTATTCCCAGCCTTTATGTTTCTGAATTTGATGTTGTCATTCATATTATGAACAGTACCAGATTACTGAATTTACAGCATCAGTTGTATACACAAAAACAGGCAAATCAAAATGTTGAACATGATGTCATTTTTTTTCCCATTTGAAGAAATCTCAGTTCCAGATCCCTTATCACCCTCTGGTCAGTGCATTTGAAAATACAGTAATCCATGATTTCACTTGTGACAAACACTGATTTTTTAAGACTTTTTTCATAACATTACACAGAACAAAAGTCATGGTTTGTATTGAGATGAAAAAAATACAGGCTATTTCACAATAATAGATAAAGCAGTGCTGTGGTGATATGGGATATTCATCAGCAGGACAGTCAGGTATCAACACAGCTGAGCAATATTCAGTTCCACTATAAGCTTCCTCTTAATCCAGTTTATCATTTTAAACAATAGATTTATTCATTTCTAGTGGAATCTGAACTGATGGTTGATGACCCATGTAAGCAATACTTGTACTTACTGCCTAAAGTATACAAACAGACACTCCCCAACCTGGACAACTGGATTGCCTCAAGAAATGGTTACTTAAGCAAAACTTTATCTTTTTACTTAAAAAGGTGTCAAACCATTATTAACACAAATATAATTCAGGACTTGTGATGCTTTTATTTTGATGTCTTATAAAGGATTTATATATTTGGCCAGATAGATACCTTTGTACTCTTCATGTAAAGTTTTATATAATAACCTCAGTTATAATGCCAGTATGCTTGCTTCCAAGAGCTTTTTGGAAGCAACAAATTAATATAAGTCAAAATTCAATCTGTTTTTTATTCTGAATTTCAATGTATTCTATTATCAGATGTGAATCAACTCTGTGATGGAGATGCAGGGACTTCCTTTGTACCATATATGCTGAAAGTTATATTTATATTGAAAAGTTATATAAACATAATTTGAATTTCAATGGATTTTTGATAAATGTTTCATGTGGAAAATATATATATTTAGTTGTTGGGCTAATATGTCAGGGGGCAGTAAGTGGTTTACATGATTACATAGGTTATTAAAACAGTGTATGGGCAGCTGCTGTGGTGCAGCAGTTAGCGTTGTCACCTCACAGCAAGGGGTTCTCTGGTTTGATCCTCAGCTGGGGTGCCTTCTGTTTGGAGTCTGCATGTCCTCCCTGTGGTCACGTGGGTTTCCTCCAGGTGCTCTGGTTTCCTCCCACATCCCAAAGACATGCTTTAGGTGGATTGGACATTCTAAATTGGCCCTAGGTGTGAGTCTGTGCATGTGTGTGCCTTCTGTGGAAGGTTGGGAACCAGGCTAGCAACTTGACACTGTAAAACTCTACTGCCAATCATGAGCGGACTAGTGATCCGCTGTGGCTACTAACCGGAAAAAGTCAAAGCAGAAGAATTAAAACAACAGTGCATTTGAATACATTTCCAATATTTTAAAATCTTTTGTACTGCTACTTTTCTTAATGTTTAAGTCACAATAGTTGATTATTGGATCATTAGGTACTTCAACCTATCATAAGCATTTTTGTAAGAATTAATTATTTAGTTCTTTAAGTTCACATCTGAAACATATTCAGAATATTCCATATATTCACAGGTTTTAAGAGGTAACTGTATTTGTAAAGCTGTATCTGATTATTTTATTATTTCCATTTGTTGACTGGGAAAGTCCAACTGAGTAAAAAAAAAAAACTTTTCAGCTGAGATTAAAAATCAAAACACAGGGAAACATAGTGCATGATTATAACTTTGAAAGTTCAAACAAAAAGTTCAAAATATCATACATAGCATAAAAACAAAAAGAAACATTGTTATACATAGAATAAACACTAAAATATAAGAAACAGTATTCACAAACTGGCTGTAAACATATAAACGTCAAAAGAAGATGTTTATAAGTACATATAGTTACTGTGATTAATGTATGATTGTTTTAGGAAAAGGATGCTAAGTTGCAAGGTTAGAGGTGGTAACTTTAGCCAGGTGCATAGCAAGGGGATAACCAAAAGATGTATAGGCATTGTTTAAGTGTTACTTTAAATCATTTCAGTTTGTCTTATCACAATTTGTTTGCTGTTTTATTTTTATTTTTATTTATCCTTTGTTGACTGTCTTAGTCCCACTAGACTAGTACCCTCTTTTCAAAAGGGGAGACCTGAGGTGGTGTTAAACTACTAAGGAAATAGGTTGCTCCACAGTTTAGTGATATAACTGAAGTAAGGCTCATCATCTGTTGTGTTTTTATATTTACTGGAGATTAGAGATATTTATTTCCTCTACAGCGTTCCTTGTTGGTGAGTAATGCTGAGGAATGTCTAAAGAAGAGCACGTGTTGGGTTTATTGATTAGACCATGTGCAATAAGAAATTGTATGCAGGAGAAATAATGTGAAAGCACTTATCTGGTCCATTTTACAATAAATACTTTTTACTGTGTGAAGCTGTGGTGTTCCTACCTATTTTTATGCTTTCAAATTTTTCTTTGTGATTGGCTTATCTGGTCTGTCTTCCCAATCCTTTATAACTTCCTGTGATTGACTCCTATAGTTGTAATGTAATAGTGTATATGCCCTAATAATTATTTATTTTTAACAGCAGCTTCTGTTCTAGATTCTACTAAAAAAAAAATTCTACAAGTATTAGTAATTTCACTTAGGATCCCCCCTTTTCATTCCTCTTTGTTTATACTCTGATATCAATCCTTCAAGTCCTAAAATGAATTCTTGTCTCCTTCCATTCTATTATTTTTTCCCTCTCCAGTTATTTGCTTCCAATACATTGGTTTCCTTGCCAGTTTTCCAGTAAATTCCAGCCCCTCTTCCCTAATCTATGGATCTCCAATTGTAATCATCCATACTGGCAGACTCTCCTTCTCCATTCCCATTTGGCCTAATTCTTAGAATACTTTCTGCTATTTTATGAATATAATATTCTGTATGGTTATTGTTATTCTCCTTAAGGATCAGCATCCAAAATCTCAGCCTCTCCTCATTTTTTGAGTTTCCCCCATTTTATCTCCATCTGTTTCCATTTTGAATTATAGCTTTTGGCTTGTTCTGTGTTTCAGAGCATTTAGTGTGTATCTCTGAAATACCCCTTGAAATCAGGTAATCTCAAACCACCTTTCTCTTGGAAGGATCAACTTATCCCATTTGGGCTCTTGATCTCTTCCTACTCCCAGATAAAATCCGGTCAGCAGCTTTATTAAGTGCTAACCACAATTCCTCTACTTGACAAAAATATGCCTGACCTATTAATATAAAACTAAAGAAACTAAAACTTGTTATTTTTCAACTGCTTGTATCTTGTTATCCATATCCATAAAACAAAGGTTCTAATTTTTCAGTTTCTGTGTTATCTTTTTAGTCTCTTCCACACATATCCTTAGCTGCCACAACAGAATATTTTTTTAACCATACTCCTAAGTACTTAATTTTATCATATCCCCAATATGTATGGGTGTAGCTGAACCAATTTATTGTGTGGGTAGATAGTTTATAAGGTATTGCGCTTTGCTTGTTTTATTTTCATTCATTTCTGTTTTTTAAAAAAGACTTGAAACTGTCTAGAATGTTCCACAACAATGAAAATGTCCACCTCTCTGGTTTTATAAAGTACAAAAATAATATCATCTGCAAATAACGAAATTTTCCTTTGATTACCATACCTATTATATCCTTGAATTCCTATGTCTCTTATTTTCTTTTGCCATTGGTTCTAAATTCTAATTTTTTGCAAATAACAAAGGGGAAAGAGGACAACGCTTCTGTCCACTGTCCTCTCTGCAACAAAACAGGAATCCTATGAGACAGGACCCCACCCCCAACTTTAATTTTTGCCTCTTATCCCTCATATTAGCAGAATTATATTTTGATGGAAATAGTAGAAGCTTGTTTTTGGTTTTGGTGCTGCTGCTTTAAAACAGGAATAGCATTAACTTATTTTGTATTTATTTATTTTTACATTTGGGATTAGGCTGGAGGTCTGTGACCATGACTCAGTAGATGAGAAGGACTCAGGTAATCCACCTAGTTGTCTCTGGAATGATAAGGCTGAGCAAGCTAGGGGTGAGGAGAAGTAATTTGCATATTGCACTATGTTGGCATGCTTGGTTCTATAAAGACATCAAGCCAGTAATGGTCCCGGGTTTGATCCTTGAAAAACACCTATAGAGACACAGGGAGGAATGTTGAGTATTAGTGCTGCCGCTTACACGACCTGTTGCCTACTGTATAGGTAGCTCTAAAACCATAAGAAGAGTGAAAGATCATGTCTCATAAATAAGAGGGTTTTCTTAATTTATTTTTTATTTATTTATTTTATATTTATCATTTGTTGACCGGGAAAGTCCGACTAGGTTCCACAGAGCCTGTTTCTCAGCAGCAGAGCCCCGGGGAGAAATGCTCCAGATGCATGCTCCTTGGAATGTGGGAGGAAACCGAAGTGACCCGGAGGGAAAACCCACGCCAACACAGGGAGAACATGCAAACTCCACACAGAAGGCACCCCAGCCTTGCAGGAATCGAACCGGAGAACCTCTTGCTGTGAGGAATTTGACAATGTTAACCCACTGCACCACTGTGCCGAAAATTAATAATTTTTTGATGAGAAACTGTATCAAAAGAATTTAGAAGGAGTAGAAAAAAAGTTGCCTGTACTTCTGTTAAGGTTTATGTTGTTAATGAAACTAGGAGGGATGGCAATGCTTGTGCTGTGAGGTAATTGATGGAAGCCCTGTTGTGCTTCAGAAAGGAGATTATTCTTAGCAAGGTATTTGAGGGGAGCTCAGTATGGAAGCATAAAAAATATTAACACTGAGGAATAGGAAAGCTATGTGTCTATGGTCTATATTAGAACCAAGCAAAAGGACCTATTCGAGTGAATAAAGCTGATGTCGGTACTTGTTACGCGGAACCACCTTGAGGAATACATCTGAACTTGGCCTAAACCATGAAATTCAAAATCTCGAACTGTCATAGTTGTCCATTTCCCACTCACAAGGCCAGCTGTACTAACAACACCTACCCAAGCAAAATAAATAAACCACATACATACACTAACCAAAACCCTAATACTTCTAACCCTACACTGTAAACCTTTACATACATTACTATCTATGCACTTACATTAACCCACACACCCACTAACCCTACGGTCCATAACTATCGCATTACACTCTACCTTACTGAGCTAACTCCAAACAAAATAAATAACCCACACACATACACTTAACAAAACCCTACTTCTAACCCTACTGACCAAATCTCACATGTTACTATCTATGCACTTACCGCTTAACCCGCCTTAACCCTAAGGTCCAGAATTATCGCATTAACACTTACCTTCACGGAGTTATACCGTAGAAGGGCCAACCATGACAATTCGACATTTCAGATTTCATACTTCAGGATAATCATGCCAGTTTCATGATTCGATGTACGTAATGCAGTTCTATTTTTCAGTATTCGGAGTAAGTGGACCCTTCGCAACTTTAATAGGAACCTGTGTCTATAATTAGAGAAATTGGTGGAACTGATACCTTTGTGCAGTGGAAATGATGAATGTGCTTTTTATCCAGAATGTCAGGACATAGTTTACTTTCATTGATTTAGGTTTTATCAAGATGGAAATTGGGTAGATTCCAGTATATTTGTTGTCATTTTTAGCCATGTTTACCTGGCAGTTGATAAGTGGCAAAGGTGTAGGGTTTCCAGTTTTGAAGACATTTCCTAATTGTTGATGTTGGGGCAGGTTCAAACTTGAAAGGAGGTGGTTTGTTTTTCACAATAGTTAGGAATTAGTTGAAGGGAGATGAAGACTGCCTCTTTGAGAAAATTAAGTACAGCTTCCCTACAAACTGATAGCTAACTACTGTCTATACTGGATGTTTGTATTTGGAGGAGGTAATGGTAGCTAAGGCTGGGATAATCTTATTTATTATGGTCCAGAGCACTCTGGCACTGTTTTTGTATTTACGCTGGAGATCAGCCTTAAAGGATTGTTTGTATGATTTAATTTATTTGTCCGGCACAGTGTCACTGGAGCCTTATCTAAAAATCTGTAAGCCTGACTTAGGTGTTTTATTGCAATTCATTTCTTTCCAGGCTTTACGTCTGTTTTAAGAAAAGATGTTGTTTGGTTTTAGTTAAACAAAGTGCTGGTTTTGATTGAATTCTTTTTTTATTCATATGGGGCAAGATTGTTAAGTCTGTATGCTGGGCTTTAGGTGTGGTCCAATTGATGAGGATAGGTACAGAGATAATGGTGTCCTTATTAAATGGGATAGGTTGCATATTTGGTTGTATGAGGACTTCTTTCTTTTTTATTTACATTGTTATGGTGTTGTACATATAAAATGTTGGAAGGTGGTCACTGATTGTATTGGCCAAGAGGCAACCTGAGAGTTGTTAATTTGGTTATACCTAGAGGAAAATGCATCCAGTCTAGTATAGATTACTTAGTACTCCATTTAAAGTGTCTAGTGTGGAAGATAAATTAACTGGTTGAAAAAGTAAAAGATTTTACATAGAATTATCAAGTATAGTCCCAAGTTAGTAACTTGCCAATCAATGTTTAGGTAACCCAGAATAATAGGTTATGAAGTTATGGGTAGGTGTGTAAGATGTGTACATGGCCTACACCTTAGCTATGACATGCACAGTGAATTGCCAAGCATAACCTTAAACCATACTCACTGGCATCTGGCCGCTGCCTTGCTAGGATCCCAGAGGTATATACATTGAGATGGGATAGAGTTGATGTCAGTGGCCACAGCTGTGGCACTGCTACAGAGTGGCTGCAATATTACAGTACAACAACAGCTGAAGTACACAGTACTACAGATTATGCATTACTGCTTGTCAGTACTACACAGCAACAGACCCCACATCTCACATATGCATGATCTACCTGAACAGATGCATACACTACAGTAGTCTACTGATATGCCCTGGAACCTTGCCTGCATGCTCCATGTCTGGTGTGTGTGTAGCACCCACCTCCATGACTGTATAAAGTCTGTAGCTCTTGTGGGCAGGCAGGTGCTACCAGGCTCATGAGCAGCTCCTCCACTCTGGTGAGGGTGGGATGGATGTTATGCCCCCCCCCCTGTTGCAAGGTGGTCACCCCGCATGGCAGCGGCATGGCGACGTACTTGGCAGAGCAGGTCACTACAATGGTGGTGGACCTGCTCAAATGTATGGCTGTGCATCCCCACCTCATTCACCCTGCGGACCACATCATTTCACGTGGCTGTTTTCTCCTGCTGGTCCTGGCTTGTCGGTGAAAACAACAGCTAGTAGTTGTGGATGATGCTGGTAATTATAATTTCCTCCTCAGCGGCACTGTAAGCAGGATTTCTCAGGTGCACCATACTCCCTGAAAGACATAATGATGGAAATATGTCTGAGCAACTCATATGTCAAGTTTACCATAATACAATACACATATCAGTCTCCCGCCACCATATCCGCTCCAACATAATGTTCACACAACACTAATGGTATGTGAACAGTATATGTACCATTGGGTCATATATTGTATTGTACAACACTTTCTGCTATGTGTTTATAGACATGCTCCCTGTAGGGACACTAGAGTTGCTGGGCTGTTACAGGGTATTTCACCTGCATGCCATTGTCACTGCCACTATGTTTCCACATATGCATGTGGTAGGCCTGCTATATGATTGCTACACATCTGCCATTCTGTGATATTGGGGATATCTATGCATGCTGTTGGACATGTTCGGGGATTGTGTGGAGTATTACAGCCCACATATGTTCCATGACAGTTACACAACAGTATGTGTAGGGGTTATTTGCCAGCAGGAACACCACTCCAACCTAAAGTGCACATGTTACCAGTCCATATCACATCCGTGATCCACCATGGAACCTCATTATCTACTGTTCCATCACTATCTTCATGTGGAACCATCTCAGGGGATGGTGTCCCCCCATGGAGCACACACAGACATATGTCTGTCACCCAGTTAGGAACATCTGGACCATACTCGCGTACCCTCTTTACTTCACAGATGAACTGTTCTACCTTGCTGCAACACAGACAGGTGTCACATGTGAACACAGACTAACATTAGGGTGGTGTATATGGTGGCAAACATCACTGTCCTGTAGGTGGTGTGGTCTCTCACCCATGTGTCTATCATGACAGTATTAATACCCCCACCAGCCATTGGCCACAGTAATTTACAGAACACAAATATCATGGGTCACATCTTTGCTATTCACTGCTGGTCTCCACATTTGACAGGTATGTCCCACTGTCCACAGGGACTAACACTACTGTCCAGTGCAGTTGTTGAGCAGAACAACATTACAGGAACAAGTACTGATGGCACATATACATCCTTTCACAGTATACATCCTATTATTCGATGCCATATACTACATGCCAGTAAACGCATATCTGTTTCACATACTTGTTATGTCTTTTCTGCTGTAACACAACCTGATCTCTCTCTCTCTCTCTCTCTCTCTCTCTCATCATTGAGCTGGTTTGAATAGATTGCAGCATGCTTTTGTTGGTATTGCACATGATCAGGTGGTGGCCTCTGCACCAGTCAGTGTCCACCAGTTGCTAAATTGCATGCAGCCTGCTGTGTAGTACTTCAGATAACCACTGTCATGGCAACCCTGTACTATAAATTGCTGCCTTCTGTGGGCATTGCCCCCTCACCTTTACAGTATGGATGACATCCTTCCTGTGTGTGGACATCAGTGTTACCGACATCAGGTAGCAATACCTCTTACAGCAGAACCTGCAGACACAGGCCAAATCCACATCTGGATAAGGTTCCAGACCTACAGACAGCGTGAGTAGTTTTGTTCTGTGCAATGTATCTTGCTGTTCTTACAGGGTTTCTGTGTACATGGTACATTTTCATGGAATGTTGTCTGTCTGCATAGCTCTCAACTGTGGGCCTATCCATATGATACCAGGGGGATCGGCTGTTAGGTTTCGTATGTGCACCACACAGGTACTGTCCCAGATATATCTGTGGTATTCTGTCTGTTGAGTGCTATAAGTACATGGCTACATCCATTTGTATTTCAATGTTGTAACCCTGCATAAGGGTATGCTGCAACAAATCCCATAACACCAGCAATTTTCAGGGTGTATAACAGCAATAATGCCAATATGGCCCTATGTTCCTGCCTCTGTCCTCCACATATATGCCATTCTTTGTCCTGCTGTGGTACAGGAAGGGTTGCTAGGTAATGGCCTATCATTATTTACCGCTAGCATTACTGCTGTCATCCCAGTCATGTCATGGACTCCCACACCAACTGTTGGGCCAAGTCCATATATATGGGGGCAACAGCTGGAGAACACATATGTGCCCTTGTACATTCCAGGGGTAACTGTGTGGTACACAGTGTTCCTTGCCCTTATACAGCCTTTTATGGGGGGGTTCTATGACATTAACCTAGGCTATGGCACCTTTTCAGGGATATAACTATTAAGACAAGGGTCATTCAGTGTGATAGTGAAATGTTAGGTAAAGCAATGTTATGTACAAGATACTGTGACATTAACACAAGTGCTACTTTTCCCCCTAGGGCTTGACTACAGGGTGTAATTGGAGGCTGCTGAACTACATCTGTAATTGTTGATTGTTACGTATCCTTCATAGGTAGGTACTAGGCTATTGGCCTGAGGGCCTAAGTAAGCCTAGCCAACACATTTTCCTGGCTTACGCTACCCAAGAAAGTTATTTTCCTGTGCCACTGTCGAGCAGAGACACAGATGTGATCACCGGGGTGTATTCCCTATTCCAACAAGGTTCCCTGGCTTACACCTCCCAAGAAAGTTATTTCCTGTGTCACTGTCAAGCAGAAACACAGAAGTGATCCCCGGGGTGTATTTCCTATTTCCCATCCACTCATCAAGATTTTTCTTGAAGAGTGCTAATGAAGAACTTTGCTTGAAATAGATGGGTAGCCTGTTCCAGAGTATGGGAAGTCTCTGGGACAGGAATCTATCCCTCCAGCATGTCCTATTTATTGTGGTGACAAGGTTTAGGTCCCTAGACTGTGTAGCTCAGAGGGATTGTGATTTCTTTAGGTGTAGCATGTCCAACAGCTCTGGGTTTGACATAACTTTATATGTCAGGCAGAGATCACCTCGGAGTAGGTGATATGCTATGGAGTAAAGCTGGAGTTTTTTTAAATGGTCAGTGTAGGGCATCTGATTGAGGCCAGTAATCCTCTTTGTGAGGTACTTCTGTGGCCTTTCCAGCTGCTGCAGATGTCTTGTGAGGTACATTCCAAAAGGGGTGTTGTACTCTATAATGGGTCTAATGAGTGTCGAGTAGAGAGGAACAATGACCTCTTTATTCCTGGATGAGAACCCTTTTATGATGAGGTGTGCCACGTAGAAGGACTTCCTGACTACTGTGGTGATGTGACTATCAAAGGACAGACTACTGTCCACCTGGGTCCCAAGGTCTCTTATCACACATTCTGTGTTAAGTAGACTGCTGTCTATATAGTAGTTCATGGATACAGAGTTTTTACCAAAGGGGATGACAATGCACTTTTTGGCATTGAGCTTGAGGCCATGGCTCTGACACCAGGCATCTGTCTCAGTGAGGCCCTTCCGTAGGATTTCCACATCATTTGGGGACTCAGCTATGGTTCCTAGTTTGCAGTCATCTACGAACTTTGCTAGCCAGAGACCTTTTGTGTTAGCCTGTACATCAGAGAAATAGATACCAAACAGGAGAGGTCTCAGGACTGAACCCTGTGGTACTCCACTTGTCACTGATTTGAGGTCAGATTTGGTGTGTGCAACTTTTACAGTGTGGGTTCTGTCAGTGAGCCAGTTGGCAACCCATCTTGTGACGTATGGATTTATACCTGAAGGAAAATCCTGTTTCTACTGTTGTACTAATTGAAGGCCTTGGCCTGGACAGCATAGTATGGTATATATACACATTCCTTGCATTCATGACTGATTACATATTTCAAACCTTATGTGGTGTCACTACTGGCATACATTATTGTATAGTACACAAATAAAGGTTATCTGTGTATGCATACCTGTGTGTTGTGTCATGTCCTTTGAATTGTGGGAGGGTATATGTTTAATCTCAGTATTCTCATTTGTGGGAATGGTTGCAAAACTACACATTTCACACGTGCCAGTTAAAGGGATTGTGGCTGAGGGATATACTTTGCACCCAGTACTTCCACACTACTTCTGCATATGTATGGCTACTGATACCTTTTGTGTGTGTATATGTGTATGCACCTATATATATATATCTCATGTGGCTATATATATATATATATATATATATATATATATATATATATATATATATATATATACACATATGAACATATGTATGTATCTATATACAATTGATGTTCTATAATTATTTGTGAGTCATATATTAATATATATATCTACATATAGCTGTCTATCTGTCTACATTTACAGATATATATCTGTCCATATGTCCATGCATGTTCGGCTCATATTTTGGCCTGTTCCTCATTCACTTGGCAATTGTCATGGAAGATCGCAGCACTGAAATCAGTAACTAGTACCAACACTTTTGTGTTTCAGACTTCATCTTCTTCTACATATGTGTTCTAATACATATAACTGTGTAACTAGCAACATTTTAAGTGTATTAGAGCATTAGTTAGCATATATCCCCATTTGTACCCACAGTGTGACATACTTTGTCCAGACTTCTTGCATTAACTGGTTGTGTGGAATGATGTTAATATATGTCCTGTACTGCTGACTGATTGTGCTGCATGATATGTTTGTGAAAACTTCAGGTTATGTATATCTGCCATGGTTTAGTGGTAAATCACTTTGTGTATGGAGTGCAGGGTCCTGGGTTCGAGCCTTGGAGAAGTAGTTTATTTTTTTGCTGGGCAGAACAAGGGACATTGGCTACAGAGTGATTAAGGCATTTTTAAGCAGTTGTAAGCGAGTTTGTGTGGGTTTGCACAATGGTAAGCACTGCTAACCGCCGTTTATGTTTTCTTACAGTCAGCTTCAAATTTCTCAACCTGTGTAGGCATGGCTCACCCTCGCGCAAACCCGCTTACCACTGCTTAACAGTGCTTACTACCACTTACTCCTACACTAATTCCTTTAAAAGAAAAGAAAAAGGGGTTGATAGGAAAGTGGTGAAAAATGGGGCACAAAGAGGGAAAGACAGTAGGGAAAATAGCTAGGCATGTGCAGGAAGGGTATAGGAAAGGTCCATAGCTGCCCATTTTTTCTACAGCAGCAGCTGTGCATATACACTATATTTGCAGGTACATTTGGACCCTCAAACCCCTGGAAGAGGGGTGAGGACAAAATATATTTGTTGTGATTCCAATTAGACCAGATTACATGTGTCCAGTGGACACGTGTGCAAAATGAACAGCTATGTATGGGGCAAGATGTTTTTGCGGGTACAGATTGCTTTTTTTTCAGGTGAGAGTGGGATGTTGGGGAGGGGTAGTAGGTATATTTGGGGGAGGATTGGGTAGGTTAACAGACAAGACACACAAGACACATACAGGGCCGGTATATGACACATGTGGGTGGTAAACACCTTGGACTGGGAGGGGTGTTTGGAAGTCACAAGCCCATGAGCCCCCAACTGGTAACAGTGGGACTGAGGAACCCACCCATGAGCAGTCACCACTACACCTTCACGACCCCGAAGGTGGCTGTGCTGAGGGCTGTGTAGGAGGGGCAGGCTCACCCTCTAACAGTGCCACTCGGCCCTCAAGCTGGCGTAGCTGCTCTTAATACTCCAGATTGAGCTCCCTACGCATCACAGCCCGGACCTGTATACGGGTGACAGGTTCCTCTCCATGCCTGCTCCGAGGGGGGGGTGAGCCCCATCACCTGCAGCGGTTCCTCCCAAAGGTGGTGCAGGGCCCATAGAGGAGGAGGTCCCAGACTGGGCCCCAGATGTGCTGGTGCCCGGTGCCATGGCCAGCTGAGGTGGGACAGGTGGGTTTCACTGGGATCAGTCTTCCCATACGAGCTGTGTTGTCACAAGTTTATGGCAGATATGGGTTAGTAACAGTCAGCAGCATTCAGGATTAGTTATCACAGTATGCATAGGTATTCCCATTAACATGACACACCACATTTAACACAGTTGCAGAGCAAGCAGAACACGTGCATATATGGAACAACAGTGGCCATTACAAGAGCATGCGGGTTTCATTGATGGCAACAGGTCACCAATATGGGTGTGTCTTTTAACATGGCACATGCATAGAAACAAATGTGAATATTTATAAACCATTAGGACATATGTCCCAAACAGGATTCCTAGATAATATACTAGATGAAATTTATGATAAGAGACATAGAGGTATTTATAAACCAATTGTTAAAGGACTTAGTGGAATTCAAACCTCGGAGATATCAATTAATGGATTAGAGAATTCCCTTTGTGATACAGTTAATTTAACAACTAACAGTAAGGAGAAGAGAATAACATCATCTTTTGAATATAATTTGATTCTAACCTTTAATTCTGATTTTTATTTCATAAAGGGAATTGTATCCAAGAACTGGGATATAATACGAGAAAACAAAGAGTTAGTAGAAAAAGTAGGTTAAGTACCAAGATTTACATTAAGAAGAGATAGAAATTTCAAACAACTACTGGAGGGCATTAATAACACCAAGCACAAGGTTACTAATAAAGGAACGCACAGTTGTGGTTCCTGTCCTTATTGTAAATTTATTCTAGTGGGTAATTCTATTACCATTAAAAATTTTGATATAAAAAGTAAGTATAGAAATAATTGTAACTCTAAAATGGTCATTTATTTAGCCATATGCCAGTTTTGCCCATGCTATTATGTGGGTAAAACTGTTCGTAGATTAAGAGATAGAATCTATGAACATATTTATAATATAAAAAAATCTAAATTAGATAATGCATTGGCTAAGCATATTTCAGAATATCCCGCACACACTTTCAAATTTTGGATATTAGATCAATTAATACCCAGAATTAGGGGTGGCCCTATAGAAATTGAATTAGAGAAGTTAGAACTACTTTGGCAGATTAGACTGTATTCATATAATTGGCCAGGGTTAAATGACATGTGTTCAATTATGGCCCTACTAAAACTTAAAAGCCTTAGTAGATAGGACTTTTTAGTATTAATATTACATAGTAGTATTAGTATTAATTTATTAATTTATTAATTTATTAAACTATCTACTTATTTATTTACTTACACATATTCAGAATTTAGGTTATATCATGTATAAGTAATATACTGTTGCCGTTTTATATTTGCATTTATTTTTGCAATGTATTTATGTACTTATTTTTACTATAAATTGCTTTTATAGGTGGTGCATATTAATATGCCTTAGTATATTTGTGTTGCATTTAATATTTTATTTTATTACACTGCTTTAATTTTATTATTTAACTAGATTTTTTTGACTTTGTAATATGTCTTTAATGAACTTAGTATTCTAACTGATGCATCAGCTGACTCTGAGATTTTAGTATTTATATAGCACTTTAACTTTCTGTTCCCTTGTCTGAAGAAGTTCGTACATGCTACGTACGAAAAGCGCTTTAGTTCTATACTCAATAAACGGATTATTCTCATTGCTTGCCATTCGTCATTTTCAATAGTTTTTTGTGATTTACGTTTATATGTCCCAAAAATGTTTGGAGTGTACACATACCATTTGAGGAGTGTCATTGGGTTATTATGCACATATGGTAGGGGTGAGAGAGAGGATTCAATTAACAACTAATATATCCTTCCAGTTTTCACAGCATTCTTAGTCACTGCAGTGATCTTTCCCTTACATGCATTATAACACTACACAATGGCCTTATATTGTACACTGGTATGTTTATAGATTATTATATATGTGACCTTTGTCTTACATACAGCCGTGACAGGCTGCAGGTGTTAATGCAACATATGTTGAGAATTGCTGTCATATACTTTTGGTGAGGTGCTAGAATTAAAGGTTTGTTTTCATATACAGTCTCTGACTATGTAAATGTTTGACTATCAGTTATATGCCATTGACAGCTGCCTACATTTCTTGGATCATCACACTGAATATTCAGGGGAACAGGATACCAAGCTGGTGATATGGGCCATTTATCTGGACATGCTGGACAGATTGGAACAGTTGCAGGGAATAAATATGCATACAACTTACAATCTGAACATTCAAGCAAATTATGTACAGTTGTTGGGTGTAATTATGCATACAGCTCTCTGTCTGAACATAGTATCACAATCTGTACAGTTGTGGGGTGTGATTATGCATACAACTTAGTAGCACTCCCAGGAGTCGAACCCCTACTGTGTGTGACAAAAAATTATTACTAACATCACAGTACACTGTGCTATCAGGAAATTGATGTAAAGCTTTCAACTGTTTTCTAAGTCTCCCTAACTTGTACAGTATGACTGTCCTCTCGGCACTTCTAACATTGTTATGCAGGACTTCATACCCATTTTATCTGCATACCACGTTGTGGGTGACACTGCTTAAGATACAACAGTACTATTTATAGTATGGAACAGATTGCAAACATATGACCGAAGAGTAAACAGAAGCACTCCAGGGGTTATACCTTTATTCACAGACTATTAACACATTTATTTCTACTGGTACAACACTTTCTAAGGCTCTTATATTCTTTGTTATGACAGTACATGCAGACTGATTACTAACCTGCCTCATGGCGCAGCCTTTGCAGCCTAGCCTCATGGGCTGGTTCGCAGCCCACTCATCTGCAGCTGTCAGAGAAATGCACTGATATTTAGCCAAACCTATCCATAGTATACACAAGCTAGGCAATTATTTACTACTTAGTATAATGTGTACTTATTCGGTCCTGAGGCATTGGCCATCTGCCGAGACTCTTGGATCCACTGTTCCAGTACATCCCCCCTCCACCACTTCTGGTCAGCATGGTGGTGCCTGACCTGCTCACCAGTATGGGGGTACCTGTGGCACTGGTAAGGTCACTGGCAAGACTGTCCCAGGCCTCTGTTTTGTACTGCGAGCCCTGGTACTGGCCCTGCAGTAGTCTCTGATCATGGTGTTTTACCAAGAGCCATACCATGATTTTTGACTCCTGGATGCCCCAGCGCTGCTCAGTGAATCAAGTGCCTTCACCCACACCAGCCATTCTGCCTGCAATAGGAAGCTACAACCAGTTTTGAGACATATTCCCACCTGTGGGGTTTAAATACAGCCATTTTCCCGCACTTTCCCATGATTGGCCAGTTTTGAAAAGGCTAAGCTATGGGCACACCTGCTTACATAAGGTTGGCACTCCTTAAAGAGATATACCACTAGGCAGATTGAATTGGCTCCCCTACACATTACTTACACTTACTAACATGAGCTGTGTTGTTATTAGCATTGCTTCATAGTTGATTATCACTATATTTGCCATTTGGCAATGATCTATTCTACATTACAGGTTATATATGTATATATGGTGATTCATGTGTGCATACACTGTATGGGGACCTGGGGACTTCTGCACTTTATTACAATTACACCTCAAATCTATGCTTACTGCAGTACTCCAGTTCACATATTTATGTTATGTAGCAGGTTATACCACTTCACACTGTACACAGATTCAGTTCACATGTTTGGTTTGATTTTCCTGTGTGAGGATTAGTTTGCTGATGCCTCATTCATATTTATTGCTATGATGGCTTAGTGGTTAACTACTGTGACTATAGTGTACAGGGCCCTGAGTTTAAGCCTTGCAGAGGCAGTTTAATTTGTTGCTGGGCAGAACACGGGCTGTTGGATACAGAGTGATTAAGACACTTTAAAGCAGTTGTAAGCGGGTTTGCACGACTGTAAGTACTGTTAACCTCTGGTTACAGTTTCTTACACTCAGTTAGCTTCTACTTTGCTTAATCTGTGTATGCAATGCTTACCCACATGCAAACGCACTTAAACATACTTATTACTGCTTATTTGTGCTTATACCTGCTTAATAGTGCCTTATTCATGACACTGGCACTTCACAAGTGCATTTCATGCAGTACTCCAGCTCACATTTAAATGTTATTATGTAGGTTATATGGCAATAAGTTGTTAAAATATGTTCATATACAGATTTCACATGGAAAATGATATGTGCTGCAGTGGGACTCGAACCGGGAATGCCTGTTTGTTAGGCGGATGCTCTAACCACTACACTATTGTTGTGCTGCTTCATTTGCATATATATTCCTTGTTATCCTCTTCAGCCTTTTCAGCTGCTTTAACCGTAGCTGAGCGATGGGCAAACCCACGCACCTAAGGTTAGCTGTACTCAGGGTTTTAAAAAAAATAAATAAAAGGGTATCTTCATTTTATTTAAATGTACTGTTGCTGTTGAACACATGGGGACTGTTGGTGGGGGTATGCGGACATCTATGAGTGGTCTCACTCATTTATTTACGCATTCTTCTGTTCTACTTTGCAGGGGCATGTTTATTCTGAGAGCTCTGCTCCCAGGCACACCCCCTGCACTCATCCACGCTCCGTGTAGCATTAGGAGTTCAGGCAGCGTGCCTTCATTAATATGCATGGCACGCTGCCGTCCTCCTCTTAAACTGCTGCTTCCATGCAGGACTCAATAAGCCCTGCACGGAAGATTAGTAAATCCAGGGGAAAATCATGCTAACCAGGGCAGCCCCAGTTCAGGCTATTTGGGGGTATAACAAATTAAAAAATAATAATAACCACTTACATTGATATAGAGGCATTAGTAATACACAGAAACATTTTTTTTCAGTTTTTGTGTTTGGTTGTCCTGTAAATGTTACTGTCCCCAAATTATTGGATGGCTCCCGACACACATCTTATCTACAAGAAACCTTTTACAAGTTATTCTTTGTTACTTAATACCAGGTGTCACCCTAAGCACATTATTTACAATTTACCAAGTCTTGGTGTATGATAATATGTAGTCATTTTGAAGACTATGAAAAAGAAGCTCATCACTTAACAAAATAACTTGAAGCTTGTGGGATATTATAAAAGAACTATTGCCACTTGTTTGGATTTGGTTAATAAAGAGTGAAATACAAAATCAGCAATACTGACCTACAAATAGTAAAGTTAGTTGTTCTGCACCTTTCGTATTGGTTATTACTTATGGTAGCATTTTTTTAAATCAGGCAACTGCTAGACACTAATTGGAACATACTAAAGAATGGTCCTTTCTTGTGTAAATTATTACCAGAAAAATGAATGTTTTTTCATGTGGAAGAATCCTTTATGAGCACTTGTCTTGGTAGATGAAGCCCTTGGTAAATAAAACAGAAACAGTATTTATTGTATTTTATACACACACACATATATATATATATATATATTTATATATATAAATATATATATATATATATATATATATATATATATATATATATATATATATATATATATATATATATATATATATATATATATATATATATGAGTGTGTGTGTGTGTGTGTGTGTGTGTGTATATATATATATATATATATATATAGAGAGAGAGAGAGGGAGAGAGAGAGACACAGCTATAGATATGTAGCTATCATCTTTCACTGATGCTGATGTTGAATCATATGACATTGTTGGGTAAAAATAATCAGTTTAGGTTAATGATCTCACCCTTTCATTTAGGTGTAGTGGCTTCAAACAGTGTAGAAAATCAAACAGTCTAGTAGAGGTTTCAACATCTGTTACCCAACAGTACTAGGAGCTAAATGAGCATTAATATTTAGTTATTAATTTATCTGTAGGTTCTTCATCAGAGTCATGAGTTGGTTTGCTTAGTAAAGGAGTACATTTTATTCCCAGCCTTTATGTTTCTGAATTTGATGTTGTCATTCATATTATGAACAGTACCAGATTACTGAATTTACAGCATCAGTTGTATACACAAAAACAGGCAAATCAAAATGTTGAACATGATGTCATTTTTTTTTCCCATTTGAAGAAATCTCAGTTCCAGATCCCTTATCACCCTCTGGTCAGTGCATTTGAAAATACAGTAATCCATGATTTCACTTGTGACAAACACTGATTTTTTAAGACTTTTTTCATAACATTACACAGAACAAAAGTCATGGTTTGTATTGAGATGAAAAAAATACAGGCTATTTCACAATAATAGATAAAGCAGTGCTGTGGTGATATGGGATATTCATCAGCAGGACAGTCAGGTATCAACACAGCTGAGCAATATTCAGTTCCACTATAAGCTTCCTCTTAATCCAGTTTATCATTTTAAACAATAGATTTATTCATTTCTAGTGGAATCTGAACTGATGGTTGATGACCCATGTAAGCAATACTTGTACTTACTGCCTAAAGTATACAAACAGACACTCCCCAACCTGGACAACTGGATTGCCTCAAGAAATGGTTACTTAAGCAAAACTTTATCTTTTTACTTAAAAAGGTGTCAAACCATTATTAACACAAATATAATTCAGGACTTGTGATGCTTTTTATTTTGATGTCTTATAAAGGATTTATATATTTGGCCAGATAGATACCTTTGTACTCTTCATGTAAAGTTTTATATAATAACCTCAGTTATAATGCCAGTATGCTTGCTTCCAAGAGCTTTTTGGAAGCAACAAATTAATATAAGTCAAAATTCAATCTGTTTTTTATTCTGAATTTCAATGTATTCTATTATCAGATGTGAATCAACTCTGTGATGGAGATGCAGGGACTTCCTTTGTACCATATATGCTGAAAGTTATATTTATATTGAAAAGTTATATAAACATAATTTGAATTTCAATGGATTTTTGATAAATGTTTCATGTGGAAAATATATATATTTAGTTGTTGGGCTAATATGTCAGGGGGCAGTAAGTGGTTTACATGATTACATAGGTTATTACAACAGTGTATGGGCAGCCACTGTGGTGCAGCAGTTAGCGTTGTCACCTCACAGCAAGGGGTTCTCTGGTTTGATCCTCGGCTGGGGTGCCTTCTGTGTGGAGTCTGCATGTCCTCCCTGTGGTCACGTGGGTTTCCTCCAGGTGCTCTGGTTTCCTCCCACATCCCAAAGACATGCTTTAGGTGGATTGGACATTCTAAATTGGCCCTAGGTGTGAGTCTGTGCATGTGTGTGCCTTCTGTGGAAGGTTGGGAACCAGGCTAGCAACTTGACACTGTAAAACTCTACTGCCAATCATGAGCGGACTAGTGATCCGCTGTGGCGACCCCTAACCGGGAAAAGCCGAAAGCAGAAGAATTAAAACAACAGTGCATTTGAATACATTTCCAATATTTTAAAATCTTTTGTACTGCTACTTTTCTTAATGTTTAAGTCACAATAGTTGATTATTGGATCATTAGGTACTTCAACCTATCATAAGCATTTTTGTAAGAATTAATTATTTAGTTCTTTAAGTTCACATCTGAAACATATTCAGAATATTCCATATATTCACAGGTTTTAAGAGGTAACTGTATTTGTAAAGCTGTATCTGATTATTTTATTATTTCCATTTGTTGACTGGGAAAGTCCAACTGAGTAAAAAAAAAAAAACTTTTCAGCTGAGATTAAAAATCAAAACACAGGGAAACATAGTGCATGATTATAACTTTGAAAGTTCAAACAAAAAGTTCAAAATATCATACATAGCATAAAAACAAAAAGAAACATTGTTATACATAGAATAAACACTAAAATATAAGAAACAGTATTCACAAACTGGCTGTAAACATATAAACGTCAAAAGAAGATGTTTATAAGTACATATAGTTACTGTGATTAATGTATGATTGTTTTAGGAAAAGGATGCTAAGTTGCAAGGTTAGAGGTGGTAACTTTAGCCAGGTGCATAGCAAGGGGATAACCAAAAGATGTATAGGCATTGTTTAAGTGTTACTTTAAATCATTTCAGTTTGTCTTATCACAATTTGTTTGCTGTTTTATTTTTATTTTTATTTATCCTTTGTTGACTGTCTTAGTCCCACTAGACTAGTACCCTCTTTTCAAAAGGGGAGACCTGAGGTGGTGTTAAACTACTAAGGAAATAGGTTGCTCCACAGTTTAGTGATATAACTGAAGTAAGGCTCATCATCTGTTGTGTTTTTATATTTACTGGAGATTAGGAGATATTTATTTCCTCTACAGCGTTCCCTTGTTGGTGAGTAATGCTGAGGAATGTCTAAAGAAGAGCACGTGTTGGGTTTATTGATTAGACCATGTGCAATAAGAAATTGTATGCAGGAGAAATAATGTGAAAGCACTTATCTGGTCCATTTTTACAATAAATACTTTTACTGTGTGAAGCTGTGGTGTTCCTACCTATTTTTATGCTTTCAAATTTTTCTTTGTGATTGGCTTATCTGGTCTGTCTTCCCAATCCTTTATAACTTCCTGTGATTGACTCCTACAGTTGTCATGTAATAGTGTATATGCCCTAATAATTATTTATTTTTAACAGCAGCTTCTGTTCTAGATTCTACTAAAAATTCTACAAGTATTAGTATTTCACTTAGGATCCCCCTTTTCATTCCTCTTTGTTTATACTCTGATATCAATCCTTCAAGTCCAAATGAATTCTTGTCTCCTTCCCATTCTATTATTTTTCCCTCTCCAGTTATTTGCTTCCAATACATTGGTTCCTTGCCAGTTTTTCCAGTAAATTCCAGCCCCCTCTTCCCTAATCTATGGATCTCTAATTGTAATCATCCATACTGGCAGACTCTCCTTCTCCATTCCCATTTGGCCTAATTCTTAGAATACTTTCTGCTATTTTATGAATATAATATTCTGTATGGTTATTGTTATTCTCCTTAAGGATCAGCATCCAAAATCTCAGCCTCTCCTCATTTTTTGAGTTTCCCCCATTTTATCTCCATCTGTTTCCATTTTGAATTATAGCTTTTGGCTTGTTCTGTGTTTCAGAGCATTTAGTGTGTATCTCTGAAATACCCCTTGAAATCAGGTAATCTCAAACCACCTTTCTCTTGGAAGGATCAACTTATCCCATTTGGCTCTTGATCTCTTCCTCTCCCAGATAAAATCCGTCAACGCTTTATTAAGTGCTAACCACAATTCCTCTACTTGACAAAAATATGCCTGACCTGTGTATAAAACTAAAGAAACTAAAAACATTTTCACTGCTTGTATCTTGTTATCCATATCCATAAAACAAAGGTTCTAATTTTTCAGTTTCTGTGTTATCTTTTTAGTCTCTTCCCACATATCCTTAGCTGCCACAACAGAATATTTTTTAATCCATACTCCTAAGTACTTAATTTTATCATATCCCCTTAAATATGGGTGTAGCTGAACCAATTTGTGTGTGGGTAGATAGTTTATAGGTATTGCCTTTGTTTTATTTTCATTCATTTCGTTTTTTTAAAAAGACTTGAAACTGTCTAGAATGTTCCACAACAATGAAATGTCCACCTCTGGTTTTATAAAGTACAAAATAATATCATCTGCAAATAACGAAATTTTCTTGATTACCATACCTATTATATCCTTGAATTCCTATGTCTCTTATTTTCTTTGCCATTGGTTCTAAATTTAATGCAAATAACAAAGGGGAAAGAGGACACGCCTGTCTGGTTCCTCTGCTCAAACAGAACTTATGAGACAGGACCCCACCCCCAACTTTAATTTTTGCCTCTTATCCCTCATATTATAGAATTATATTTTGATGAAATAGTAGAAGCTTGTTTTTGGTTTTGGTGCTGTTTAAACAGGAATAGCATTAACTTATTTGTATTATTTATTTTTACATTTGGGATTAGGCTGGAGGTCTGTGACCATGACTCAGTAGATGAGAAGGACTCGAGTAATCCACTGAAGGTTCTGAATGATAAGGCTGAGCAAGCTAGGGTAGAGTAATTTGCATATTGCACTATGTTGGCATGCTTGGTTCTATAAAGACATCAAATAGTAATGGTCCCGGGTTTGATCCTTGAAAAACACCTATAGAGACAGGGAGGAATGTTGAGTATTAGTGCTGCCCTTTTACAACCTGTTGCCTACTGTATAGGTAGCTCTGAAACCATAAGAAGAGTGAAAGATCATGTCATAAATAAGAGGGTTTTCTTAATTTATTTTTTATTTATTTATTTTATTTATCATTTGTTGACCGGGAAAGTCCGACTAGGTTCCACAGAGCCTGTTTTCAGCAGAGGCCCGGGGAGAAATGCTCCAGATGCATGTCTTTGGAATGTGGGAGGAAACCGGAGTACCCGGAGGAAACCCACGCGAACACAGGGAGAACATGCAAACTCCACACAGAAGGCACCCCAGCCGAGAATCGAACCGGAGAACCTCTTGCTGTGAGGTGACAATGTTAACCACTGCACCACTGTGCCGCCCAAAATTAATAATTTTTGATGAGAAACTGTATCAAAGAATTTAGAAGGAGTAGAAAAAGTTGCCTACATTTCTGTTAAGGTTTATGTTGTTAATGAAACTAGGAGGGGAGGCAATGCTTGTGCTGTGGTGGTGATGGAAGCCCTGTTGTGCTTCAGAAAGGAGATTATTCTTAGCAAGGTATTTGAGGAGCTCAGTATGGAAGCATAAAAAATATTAACACTGAGAATAGGAAAGCTATGTGTCTATGGTCTATATTAGAACCGCAAAAGACCTATTCAGTGAATACGTAATTATCGGTACTTGTTACGTGAACCACGAATACACTGAACGCCCTAAACCATGAAATTCAAAATCTCAAACTGTCATAGTTGTCCAGCCCCACCGCGCGCTACATACTACCTACCCAAGCAAAATAAATAAACCACATACATACACTAACCAAAACCCTACTTCTAACCCTACACTAAACCTTACATACATTACTATCTATGCACTTACATTAACCCACACCCTAACCCTACGGTCCATAACTATCGTACACTTACCTTACTGAGCTAACCCAAACAAAATAAATAACCCACACACATACACTTAACAAAACCCTACTTCTAACCCTACACTAAATCTCACATACATTACTATCTATGCACTTACCTTAACCCGCGCCTTAACCCTAAGGTCCGTAACTATCGCACACTTACCTTACGGAGTTATACCGTAGAAGGGCCAACCATGACAATTCGACATTTCAGATTTCATACTTCAGGATGATCGGCGTTTTCGCAGTTCGATGTATACGTGTCGATTTTTCTGTATTCGGGTAAGTGGACCTTCGCAATTTTAATAGGGAACCTGTGTCTATAATTAGAGAAATTGGTGGAACTGATACCTTTGTTCAGTGGAATGATGAATGTTTTTTTTTTATCCAGAATGTCAGGACATAGTTTACTTTCATTGATTAGTTTATCAAGATGGAAATTGGGTAGTTCAGTATATTTGTTGTCATTTTAATATGTTTACCTGGCAGTTGATAAGTGGCAAAGGTGTAGGGTTTCCAGTTTTGAAGACATTTTCTAATTGTTGATGTTGGGGCAGGTTCAAACTTGAAAGGAGGTGGTTTGTTTTCACAATAGTTAGATTAGTTGAAGGGAGATGAAGGATCGTCTTTGAGAAAATTAAGTACAGCTTCCTACAAACTGAGAAGCACTACTGTCTATACTGATGTTTGTATTTGGAGGAGGTATGGTAGTAAGGCTGGGATAATCTTATTTATTATGGTCCAGAGCACTCTGGCACTGTTTTTGTATTTACGCTGGAGATCAGCCTTAAAGGATTGTTTGTATGATTTAATTTGTTGTCCGGCACAGTGTCTGAGCTATCTAAAAATCTGTAAGCTGACTTGTGTTTTATTGCAATTCATTTCTTTCCAGGCTTTGTCTGTTTAAGAAAGATGTTGTTTGGTTTTAGTTAAACAAAGTGCTGGTTTTGATTGAATTCTTTTTATTCATATGGGGCAAGATTGTTAAGTCTGTATGGGTTTTAGTGTGGTCCAATTGATGAGGGATAGGTATGAGATAATGGTGTCCTTATTAAATGTGGATAGGTTGCATATTTGGTTGTATAGGATTCTTTTATTTACATTGTTATGGTGTTGTACTATAAATGTTGGAAGGTGGTCACTGATTGTATTAAAGAGGCAACCTGAGAAGTTAATTTGGTTATACCTAGAGGAAAATATCCAGTCTAGTATAGATTACTTAGTACTCCATTTAAAGTGTCTAGTGTGGAAGATAATTAACTGGTTGAAAAAGTAAAGATTTATAGAATTATCAGTATAGTCCCAGTTAGTAACTTGCCAATCAATGTTTAGGTAACCCAGAATAATAGGTTTATGAAGAATGTTATACATTGATCAGCTGAGAACATCTTGTTCCATTTGAATATAGTTACCAAGAGTTATGGATAAGGCTACTATACATATACATATAGATATACATATACATATACATTTATGCTTATTTATTTTCAAAAGCGACACAGTGACATCACTTCTGAATTGTTGACTTGGGGGAGAATGAGTAGATGGAGAGTAAGGTAAAAATCTTTTTATGCATGCTGGCCACACTGTCCCCTCTTTTACGTATTCTGTCAAATCTAATGATATTATATCTTGGGGGGAGATAGGATTTCTTCATATTTCATATCTTGTGTAACCCAAGTTTCTTTTACTGTTAGAAAATTAGGGGAGTACAAGGACATGCATGCATGAAGGTCATCAAATTTGTTGCTGCTGCTTCTTGGATCTGTGTTTAGAAAAAGTAAGTTAGATTCTACATTGATGGAGGGGGTTTTGTGGCCTTTTTTGGGACCTGGGTTAGGATGGATATCGCAGTTAAGGTTCAGTGGTTTTAAGAAGTGATAGTTAAGTTATAGCCATTTTAATTTATGATTATTGATTATGGCAAGTTTTTGGAGAATGGGGTTATAATTCTGATATCTAATTTTAAGCGGGTCAGTACATGTGTTATGATACAGGCATGGTGATATGACTAGATGATAGAGGACAAAATTTTGTTTTGTATCATGTGTAATTGTAAATGAAGTAAAATTGATTAGAAGGGGGAGAGAGGCAGACAGGATGAAAGATGACCTAATAGGGACAAGAAGAGAAGTGAAGGTAACACAGAAACATACATTTCGAGGAAAGGTGACAAAAGGACTAAGTGAGAGATGGTAAGACTGAAAATAAAGAGTATGCTAAATTGTAGATATCAGGCAGAGGTATGGTGGAAGAAGAAGTAGAGATTGCAGTCAGATAGTGTTTTGTTTGATAGGACAGGATGGGGAGTGTAGCTATAGAGAAGAAAAAGTATCATATTAATGAGAGGATCTGCTTGGTTAGAGTGAGTATTGGGATAAGTCAATAGAAGTGTGCTACAAAGAAATGATTGGTTGACTGTGAGTAGGTGGAAGGAGACAGATAAAGCAAAGATAGAGTGGATTGGGCAGGTAAGAATTTGGGGTAAAATAGGGGAGCAAACAGCCTGACTGGAGTTGGCCAGACCCAATGAGGCCATGCTTCTGTGTAACTAAAAAAATCTGTTTCATTAACCAAATTCTTGGGTAAGTGTTGCCAATACAACTGTAAAGGGAAAGGAACAGAACAATATGTTACTTTAAATGTCTTATAAAGATGACGAGAAAGAGCAAGGATCCTGAGTATACTACTTTTAGTGTTCAATAAGGGAAAGAAAATGTTGGATGTATGACTGACAGGAAAGAAATGAGTGGATGAGCTAAAAGAGAATGGTACTTGGAGTCAAAGATAACCATGGATTGTGGCTATGAAAACAGCTGGAAGAATTGCAGAAGTATTTACATATATATCTTGTCTATGGTGACACATCCTCTAGGTGTGTAAGCTACATAATTTAGTGCCTGAATTATTGCAGTCTAATAACATTACACATGCATGGTTGGTATTCCTGATACTGGTCTTATTCTACTGTATGCCTTTACAGTTGTATGGGGGGGGGGTAGCACAAGCAAAGGAATGTGCACTAGTTTTGGGATGCTTGCTGAGAGTAAGGCAGATTCAAGTGAAATGGGAAGAAGACAAGATGAAAGCTGGAGTACGCATCTAGAGGATGAGTCCTAGAATGCCTAGATTTTAGAATATGTTGGAAAATTGGTGCTCATTGCTGAGATAACATTATGACTCACAGGCTTATGAATTATCCCTAAGTGATATGATATGCCTTGTATTAACAAAGCACAGATATGGACTAATATGCAAAACAGGGAAGAGTCATTTGTCAACAGCAGGATCATGTGCACCAATAACCAGCTATTTCATTTAATCAACATGTATGGCACAAACTCATTCAGGAATAAAATGTCTGTAGAAAAACATTAGCATTTGTTAAATGACAGATATTTTGAGTTAGTACCTAAAATTATTTTTATTTTGGCTACAAAAGGGGTAAGACCCTTGGTCAGTAGTTATCTTTTTCTAATTTATAAACAGTAGGAATATATACATAAACACATATGAATATTTCAAGCACGTGCAATAATGCCCTTCTAGCCTACCAATACACCAAACTAGTTGATCCCTTAATAAGTGTCAAGGCTGTTCTTAAAACTATCTAAACAAATGCTTGCTTTCATGTAATCTGGTAGTCTATTCCATACATCAGTTACTCTCTCAGATAACCAATATAATTCCTATAGAATCTTTTTTAATTTCTCCAAGTCTTTTGTGGTTCTAATACCATGACGGGAATGGACTTGACCCCATTCCTAAGTCAAAATATGATTAAAGTTCGTGAAATTATAATTGCTTCAGTCCTTGATGTTAGCCAAAAGTACTCTTCGCAGCACCTGCAATGTGCCCAGTAGTGACTCCTGCAGTTTGTATGGAGTAACATGTATTGGTAACATATCCAACTATGATTGTAAATTATTTTTTATAAGACCTGTTGCCCCTACTACTACAGGAACTGACTGGGTATCCTTCTTCACACTGCCCTGATTTCCACCTGCAAATCCTGGTATTTTATGACTTTGTGTCTCTCTGTATGTAACACACAGTAATCACTGGGTATAGCAATTTCAATAATCAATGCTACTTTTGTCTTCTATCATGGAGTACTATATCTGGTGTTAAATTATTTAACTGCATCTGTGCCAGTTTTGTACATTGCACTTTACTAGATCGTTTGTTTTAAATTGTATTTACTGTTACAGGCTACACACTCAAGTGCGCTAGCCTTTTAGAGCTTTATAAGTGTATTTTGCTTCTGCATTTTCTGCCTCCCTACTTCTGAAAAAAAAAACTACTACAAAAATCCTATCTGCCTCCTCATTTCCCACCTTTTCTTTAAACCAGTATAGTCCAGATATCAGATTTGCTGATTTCAGGACTGTGTTTTGTGTTGGGAGTGGACCAGACCTTGCAGAGATAGAAGGAAGTCCTGCAACCTATCAGTGGCAGTGGTAAGCTCTGAACAGCCTCTCTATCACTAGGTGAGTAGTTTCCAGCTCTAGTTTTGTTGTACTATTGTCCATTTTGGGCTGCTTCTATCCCTTTCAACTTCCTGCTTTAACACCCATGTTTGTGCAGGTGTGCGCTTCGCACAGCGCTGCTGAGCCACAGTTAAATCTATTACCGGAGCCAGAAGGACTGCTCTTCAAATTTGCCCTTAGATCTAGTCAGTCTCTTAAGTATCAGCACTCTAACTTGGCTTTGTACCCAGAAATAGCTCAGAGATACTTGTAAGCACTATATCATCCCTAAATTGCTGTAGCACTCAACCTTCCTTGCCTAGTAAGCAGGAAAACAGTTCTAGTACTTAAATTAAATAAGCTCTTAACAAGGCATTTCCAATGGTCAGCTCCCAGTATTTTCTCCTGCCCACCTGGGGAATTTGGGCATCTTGGGGCAATGTAGCAATTGCCTCGTACACAGACAACCCTCTCCTCCTACCACCCAACACTACAACCTGCGAGAAATGCACTTATATAGCCAAGTTGGAAGCCAAGCTCTCTCCAACCAAGACTGAACTAGTCAGTCAAGAGGAGAAGGTCAACACCCACACAACACCACACTAAACACATAGTCCATCAAAAGGTTTACCACTAATACCCACACATAACAATGCCAAACACGCACCTACATATGTGGAGGTTCTCAATGTAAATCTAAACAGGAAACAGAGACCCCCAAAGCAAATACACAAACCACCACCACCCATTAACACAACCAAAGCAACACATAGCCCAGAATACCAGTGTGCCACCCAGCAACAGCCCATAAGGCAACACAAAGTACCCAACACACTATTCATAGGTGACTCTATAGTCAGGTACACTGACATCCCACTCACTAGGCTGAATAAGGAGAAGATTACAGTCAGGTCCTTGTCAGGTGCCAGGATTCACCACATAATGCACACACTCGGGTCACTCCACAACAGGTATGATTATGACTCTGTCATTGTTCATGTTGGTGTGAATGACCTGGGACGCACCTCCCTGGACTATATGAAATGAGATATGGAGGAGCTCTCGGATCTGGTAGCCCAGTCAAGCAAGACCTTAGCCCTGAGTAGCATCCTTCCCTCAACCAGAATGATACCACAGTACAAGGACAAAATGATTAACTTCAACAATTGGCTAAGTTTCTGGTGTCGTTCTAAGGGGATCCAGTATCTGTCTGCCTGGGATGACATGATCGACAGGTCATGATGCTTTGCCAGAGATGGCCTGCACTTGTTGCCTCTGGGATTCAGGTTACTGGCCAAGGCCCTTGCCACCCCTATTGTGCCTGTTTTAGGCAAAGTTCAAATGACAAAACTACCACCATAGCAAGTCCAAGCAAGCTAAACCTGAGGGTAATGCTACTCAGTGCTAGAAGTCTCAACCACAAAATGCATCAGCTCAAAGCACTCCTTAAAATGGAGAACATCTATATCTGTGCAGTGACAGAAACCTGACTCAAGGCTCTAGAGAGCACCCTGACTATGCCAGGATACAACTCATACCACAGCTTTCAGCGACCCAGTCAGGACCGGAACACTAAAGGCGGAGGCGTGTCCATATTCATTAAGACTATCCACACCTCCAGGCTTGTTGCCCAACATAATGCATCTGAAATTCTCCAAGTGCAATGAGCACTAGGCAAGACTGCAGTCCAGATTGTAGCTTGCTACAGATCTCCCACTATGCCCCAAGACTGCCACTCCACTTTTCTCAACATACTGGGAAATATTCGGGTAAAACCAAAGACCATAATACTAGGTGACTTCAACTACCCCGCCATTGACTGGGAAAACTACTTAAGTATCAACACATTTGCTCAACATTTTTTGGAGTTCATAAATGCCAATGCCTTGGACCAGCTTATCCATACCCCCACCAGGGGCATAAATGTCCTGGATCTGATCATTACCAACATGGGAGACAGATGCTCCACTCCACAGGTCAGCTCCTCATTGGTCAGATCTGACCATAAGCTAATCACCCTAGACATCCACATCCTGCCTCCACCCCCCCACCCCCACAAAGGTAACCACCTTAAAACATTTCTCCAAGGCCAACTTCAAGCTTCTCAAGACTGAAGTGGCAAACTTCACAACACCCATAATCATGGAATGTGAAAGCAAGTACGCAGAATCTTTCACTAATGCATTGCATGAACACATATACGTGTGCATGGACCATGCCATCCCAAATAGAACCAAGATGCTATCTTCCAAAAAAGGAAGCCAATCTGGTGGTCCCCAGCCATAAACAAACTGTACAACAGAAGAAAGAAACTCCTGCAAAAAAGAGTAAAAACCCATGATTGGAAAATTTGCCTGATCAGCATCAGTAAGAAACTGAGATCCCTCATAAAATCCTCCAAAGCTAGTTGCAAGAACAAAATTGCCACAGATTCTAAAGACAACCACAAGGCATTCTACAGTTATGTCAAGAACCTCAGTGGTAACACTCAGATTTGCTCTGAATTACAGCACAATGGCACCAAATATACTGATCCAACTGATATTGCCAACATTCTGGCAGATAGGTTCAGTGCCAATTTCACCCTACTCTCACCCCCCAAATGGCTCATCTCAATACCAGAAGAATGCCAAGTCCTGGTAATCACGGCTGCACAGGTAAAACCTTCACTAGCCAAAGCCAAGAATACAGCATCCATGGAACCATACAGCATCCCGGGCTGTGTCCTCCATGAACTACAAAATGAACTGGCACCCCACCTATGTACCATGTTCAATCTTAGCATCACCTCAGGCTTTATGCCCACTGAATGGAGCAGAGCTATGGTTATCCCACTCCATAAAGGGGGTCCGCCATGGACCCTGGTAACTACTGCCCCATCAGTCTGACAAATCTGGTCTGTAAGGCCATGGAACATATCATGGAACTCATAAATAGGGACATTGGAAACCTCCAGTCTCTGGAACCAACACAGGTTGGGTTCGTGAAAGGTAGATCACATCTCCTAAATCTGATTGACTTCTTTGAAACAGTCACCAGAGCTGTGGACGAGGGTAAGGTGGTTCACACTGCCTATCTGGACCTTGCCAAGGCCTTCGACACCATCCCCCACTCCGGAATCTTAGATAGACTCACTAAACTGGGCATTAATCTCTATGTCACTAGATGGGTTGCAAATTGGCTCACTGACAGAACCCACATAGTCAAAGTAGCTGACTCCAAATACAGTACTAGACCTGTGACAAGTGGAGAACCACAGGGCTCAGTCCTAGGTCCACTATTATTTGACATCTACTTCTCTGAAGTTCAAGCCAACACTGAAGGCCTATGGCTAACAAAGTTCGCAGATGACTGCAAGCTGGGAGCCATTATCAAATCCCCAAAGGATGTCAACATTCTACAAAAGGGCCTCACTGATATAGATGTCTGGTGTCAGAGCCATGGCCTCAAGCTCAAGGCCAAAAAATGCATAGTCATCCCCTTTGGAAAAAAAAACAAGTGCCCTTGAACTACCACATAGATGGTAGCCCACTTGACTCCGAAATTGTGATAAGAGACCTTGGGACACAAGTGGACAGTGGACTCTCCTTTGATAAACACATCACCACAGTAGTCAGAAAATCCTTCTACATGGCCCACCTAAATACAAAAGGAGGTCATTGTTCCCCTCTACTCATCCCTCATTAGACCTATTATAGAATGCAATGCCCCATTTGGTATGTACCTCATGAAACATTTGCAACAGTTGGAAAGGCTACAGAAATACCTCACAAAGAGGATCACTGCCTAAAACATCTACCCTATGCAGACCATCTAAAAAAACTCCAGCTCTACTGTTTCATATCACCTACTCAGAGGTGATCTCTGCCTAACATACAAGGCCATGTCAAACCCACAAATGTTGGACCTGCTCCACTTAAAGAAATCCCAACCCATCCAAGCCATGCGCTCCAGGGACGTAAACCTTGTCACCCAATAAACAACACTTGCTGGAGGGCTAGGTTCTTGTCCCAGAGACTTCCCATACTCTGGAACATACTACCCATTCAGGTCAAGCAGAGCACCTCTTTGGCCCTCTTTAAGAAAAATTTTGACGATTGGATGGGAAATAGGAAATTTGCCCCAGGGATCACTTCGGTGGCTCTGCTTGACAGGGATGCAGGAAAATACATTTCTGTAAGTTCCGATAAACAGGGAATCCATATGGCTAGGCTTGTATAGGCCCTAGGGCCAATAGCCTAGTACCTACCTATGAACCTATGGTTTTCTCACATCTTATTTATTTATTCTACATTTGTTAACCGGGGGTGTCTGACTGAGCCGAAAAGGCCCTTTTTCAGCAGAGGGCCAGGGAGAAAAGCTCCATACAGAAAAATAGTTACAGATACATTTAGATATTTAGACATGATCAGTATACACACAAATTACAATATACATGTTTTTACAGTGGTATGCAGCACAACAACAATTACAGTGGAGAGAAGAAACAAGAAACATTAATTAAAAAAAAAGTAATTTATAAATTTGTGGTGTACAGCTGAAATTTGGAACATAGGTAGAATACATGCATAATACATAGGTACAGTACATACATTGTACATTAGCCAGTGTTTGTGAGTAAGAGTGAAAACTGTTATCAAGTACTCTAGGCTTAGTATGTGTACCTTATCTGCTTTCACTAGCCTGGGTAGCAGTCATTGCACTGCCAACTGCATCTGCCTTTTGAAATGCTGGTAGTGGGTGATCCCATGTGATACAGACTTCATTATTTTCTATGATGCTTTGTGGCTCATGTTTCCAATGTTTTTCAGTCACTTCAGTACCATAAAGTTTGCACAATCCCCAGTGCAACAGTATTTGCATATTATTTTGCCTTTCAGTATACAGTCCTTCTGCCATTAGTATGTCACAATCAGCAACTTGGTGTGCAACTGCTTCAAGTTCTGTTTTACAAAACCTACATTTGTCAGTTTCTCCCATATGTTCAATGGACTTTGTAAACCAATGTCTATTTAGCCTACTGTCTTGGGCCACCAATATTAACCTTTCATTTTTTGGTTTGAATTTGCCTCTCCTTAACCATTCCTGCATTCGATCCTGATCAACATGAAGTTCTTCCAGGAGTTTTCTATACTTGCAGCTATAGTTATGCATTTTCCACATTTCTTGCCTTCTCACCTGATCCTTCACCTTATAATCCTTCTTTTGTTTTGTGGCACATTCAGTTGCTGTTTGATTTTTATCTACTTCCAGTTTGATTTCCATTCCCGCTTGATGCCGATATGCTTCTGCTAGACTAAGAAGGGAAATCATCTTAGATTTATTCTCCTCATGTTTCAAAACCTTCACTGCATTTGGGTCTTGTGTTGTCAGCAGATATGTATGCAGTCCCACGACTGCGGATCTATTCATGTAATCAATTTCAAGTAGGCCCATACCTCTTTTGGAATGCAGAATATATAATCTTGCTATGCACTGATTTTTATAAATGATTTCATGAGCATGAAGCATTCTTCTTCTTTTCCTGTCTAATCTATCCAACACATTTTGGGGCCAGCCAGTCTATCACTCCAAAACTGTAAGGTAGGACAGGAAGAGCAAATTGGTTTATAGCTTGAATTTTGTTTGTTTGAACAATTATTTATTTTTGTATTGTAAAGTTTTCCATGTCCAGATTCCTTTGCCTGTATTTCTCTTCAAATATCTTTGGTGCTGTTCTTTTTTTATTGATTAGTTTTGCTTTCTCCTTTGCATAAATATTACACCGTATTAAATCTCTTTTTCTTTCCCATGTCCATATTTCCTCTTCAGATGTTTCCAGATCTTCCTGTTTCTCTTTACTTTGGAGACTCACTCCATCATGCTGTGATGTAACCTGTGTTAGACCTTCTATACCAAATCCTTCACTTTGTAGGCATTCCATAACTTCAACTTCTATTTTTTTTTTAATTCTACTTTACTAATCTTCTTTTCTACATTACCTCTTTGTGATATTATTTTTTTGTTGTCAAATTTTCCACATCTGGATGCCTTTGCCTGTATTTCTCTTCAAATATCTTTGGGGCTGCCTTTTTTGTACTGATTAATTTGTCTTTCAACTTTGCATAAATATTGCACCATATCAAATCTCTCTTTCTTTCCCATGTCCATATTTCTTTTTTATACTTTTCAAAAATCTCTAGGTTTTGTTGTTTATATTTTTGCACTTCCTCCGATACTTCTTTTTCCAAAGAGATCAAAGTTTCTTGGTCTGTATGTTTTATATATACTAATGAACATACATTTTTATTTGAAGCTTCTGACAGTTCTTCTTGTGAAAGCATTTTTCTTTCCTCTAATTTCTCTCTTAATCTTTTGTGTACAGCTTGTGTCTGGAAATTCTGGGATTTTTGCATAATAGTAACAATACATAATTTCTTTCATATCCTCAATAGTCTACTCTATCATCTTTATGTCTCTTCTTTGGCCTATTAGTTTTGTGATTTTTGTGGACTGCTACTTCTTCTTACAGCAGGGGGGCCATTTTCCCCCTGGGTCTGGCCTGGCTCCATTGAAGGAATGTTTCCGTATTTTGAGGATTCTACATTGTCATTTTTTTCCAGTCCTGGCACCAGTGCTCCTATCAAGACTGAACACTTTTTTATCCTGGGTCTTGTGCACCCAGCTATCTTTTTTAACTTTTGACCTACTTCTGTCCATGATAAATGCTATATAAAATACATTCTCTATATCAGTGTCATCTTTGTGAGAGTTCGTGAAAAAAATAGGGTCAACCTCAGGAAGGTACTCACCGAGACTTCAGGATGAATTTAATTTCAGAAATATTACTCTCCTTTGCTTGCTGATTTATCATTTCTCAATTATTCTGCATTGGTTGTCTAATGATTCTCTACTACATTTTGATGACCCCAAACATTCTCAGAGGTAGTTGTCACTAAATGACCTATATACCTGAATAAGGTCTCCTCTTAAATTATCTGTATGAGACACAGTACAAGTTCAGCTATTTTAGTCTTTCTTAATAAGTTAAATGTTCACATCCATGGATGCCCTTGGTATATTTCCACTGTACTCTTTCCAGTTTACTTATGCTTGTTTTCTTATAAGAGTTCCATTGTGTTATTACACACTCAAGTTTGGGATAATTGTAACTAACAAACAATGAATTTATAATTTCTGATTTCCTAGATGTTATAAATAGTTTTATATAACCTATAGTTCTATAGCTATCATTAACCATTTGGTTAATATGATTAGAAAACTCAAAGCTGAATCTACCCATATAACCAGGTCCTTACATCCTTACATGACTCTACTGTTTCAATCACTGTGTGTTTTATTAAGTATCCACCTTTCAATTTATGTGTCCCTAATATCATATGCTTAGTTTCTTATGTATTTAACAGCAATTCCAATACATGTATGGTCTCCAACCACTGGGCTATGCACCATGAGGCAACTGTAGTTTTTAAGCATATTCTCAATTTTACACATATGTCAACACTAGTAAAACCCATGATACGAGATGTCTTTTTTCATTTAGTTCAGTAAGTGATTTATATGGCTATATGTACATGCAGCACATTCAACAATGTATATTGCTAAATCTCAAAGCCATTAGATGCTGTAAAGACATAAGTGCAGTATACAAACCCTCTTTGAAAACTAGGGGACACAATATGCTTTTATTCCTATTGACCATATGCAAAAACACACAAACAACTTTTTAATTTGTTACTTTTAAAGAAAGAACAAAACTGAATTATTAATCTAGGGGAACTATATTCTGGGTCTTAATGAGCCCTTATGCAAAAATTAATTAACTTTTGTCATTTTTCTGATTATGATGTCTCATGCTTTACTGTAATATTATCCTTTAGTGTTTCTATAATTTGATCAGCCTTTCGCACTGTAACTGATTTATTTGATAGGTATTCCCTTTTTCTCCTCTTCTTGCACTAAAGATAGTGAGCAGTTAACAGCACTGTTTTTCAGCTCTACTTTATTTTAACATCTCTGACAGGATTTTTACTGACAAACTCAAATAGAACATTTCAAGATGGATTTATAGTTGAACATGTGCTGAAAGATTTACTAGAAAAAATAAGTTTGAAACTCTTTTAATTGCTTTGTCCTATCAAGAAAAGTAGAACAAACTAATTGTCTCAGAATGAGTTACCCTAGGCCCAGTGAACAAGACAGTATAATGAAAAAAGACATACAAACTATACTAACATCAGTGAGTTATCTGTAAAGACAGATACATTTGAAAGTAAAATGGACAATTTTAAGGAATGTAAAAAGCAAGTTGAAGTGCTGAGTTAATCTCTTAAACAACAATCATCACATATCTTGAGTATAGAAGAAGCAGTGTCTGATTTTGATGGAAGATTACTTGAAAAAAGGAATAACACTGAATTTCTTTTGAAACAAAACAACTTATTCTGTGAAAAAATAGAAGACTTAGACAACAGATCTAGAAGGAGTAACATCAAGATTTATGGTATTTCTGAAAAAGAAGAGGGAAAAAGTATGATTCAGTTCCTTAATATCTGGCTGCCTAAAACTTTGCACCTGCCTGAAGCTTTTTCCTTTGGCATCAAAAGGGCACATAGATCACTTTCCAGTTCATATTTAAAAAAATTACCTTCACCAAGGTCAGCGATCATAAGATTTTTCTCAAGTCAAGATAAGGATTTTGTCTTAAAAGTTGCATGGGATAATTATCCAGTTAAAATTAAAGAAAATTCTATAAGATTTGACAATGACTGTTCAATATTAGTGATCTCAAAGAGAAAATCATGTGTGCTACTTGTTAAAAGCTTAAAGAAAAGCAACATTAAAGCACAAATCTAGTTTCCAGCAAAAATAAGGATTTACCTTCAAGAAGGAAAGAAGATTTTAAACACCTTAGAAAATGTAATAGTCTTTAAACAGAAAAATAAAATCCTAGAAAAAAAATTGAAGAAATGGACTGGAATCCATCAATGTTTGAAGAGAAATGCACCAAGAGATGGTTAATAAAAGACAAAAACAGTAAAAAACTGAAGGGCAAATGAAAATCAATGTATTTCATGGTATGAATTCTTATTAATTTAAAGATGTGCTTGAATACATCCGAACAAGTGCTGAATGTTAATTTTTACAAGGTAAATTATGTATTTATTTATTTCCCTACTTCAGATGTTTACTAGTTCCATTTTTAAACCCAGTCAGACTTTCCCTATAAACAAATGTTAAATAAATAAATTCTGGGTTCTTAAAATCGTCCAGTAGTGTGTTATTGATATTATACTTGACATGCAATAGCACACAGGAAAGACATGCTATGTTATAAACAAAGTACCATTGTATAAGCAGGGTAGCCTAATGGCTAAGGTGTTTGCCTTACAAACACAAGGTATAGGGTTTGAGTCTCACAAGGGATAATTCGCTAAGCTTAAAATGGCTCGCAAAGGCAGTTAGCCTAGTACTAATCTATGAGTCATTCACACTGGATAAAAAAATATAGCTTTTTACATATATAAAATTTATTATTGGAATGATACACTTTTACAAGTTAAACCTGGATCACAGAAAACTATCATTCTTTTAATGCAAGTTTATACACTACGTTTCCTTTAAAAATGGCAAACTGCCTTATATTAAACATCTCATGCAAATAGTGCTTACTAAATCATTAAATGTTATATTTTAAATACAATTGCTTTTTAGTAGTTAAAATACTTGAAATGTTTTTTGTTTTCTTAGTGGTTTGATTGGGTTTGAGTGATTGATGTGTAATGTAGAGGTGGCTTGGATTCACCTGCAAGCATTTTTATGTGAATTTTAATATAAGGACTGTTCTTTTTCAAGCCTTTATCTTGAGAACCAGCTTGAGACAACTTAGAGTCATGAGCACTTTTGTGATGCGCAGGAATGCTGAAAATTCTAAGAACTGTGCGTGTTACTTCTTACTTGACATGCAATAGCACCTGGGAAAGTTACACTTGTTATAAACAAAGTAAAAAATATACAGTTTCTTACATATATGAAAGTTATTATTGGAATGTTGTCAAAGTTAAGCCTTCATCCCACATAACTGTCATTCTTTTAATACAAGTTTATGTGCTATGTCTCCTTTAAAAAAATGACATTATATGCTATGTCTCCTTTAAAAAATGACAGTCTGCTTTATATTAAACATCTCATACAAATAGTGCTTACTGAATCATTAGACATTATTTCTTTAAATACAATAGCTTTCTAGTGATTAACATACTTTAAAATATTTTTGTTTTGTTTTTTTTTTCTTGTTTTTTTTTTTTTTTTTTTTTTTTTTTGTTAGTGTTTAGTGTTTTGGAAACGTTTGAGGGATTAATGTATAATGTAGAGGTGGCTTGGATTCACTTGTAAATGTTTTTGTTTGATTTGTTCTGAACATTCTTAGAACTGTCCAAGTTACTTCTTCCTGTCTACAAGTAAATAATCATAATATTTTGAATCATATGTGAAGATGCCAATGAATACATGTTAGATAATAAGCGAAAGACAGTGAAATGCATTCTAAACCACTGTCAGTTATTAAATAGTTCTGAGTGCTTGCAGTATACCAAAAGAATCTTACTAGCCTATAGAAAGACACTTCTAATAAAAAATAAGGATTGTGTTTATCTGTTATTGTCTTTTTTTTAATAACAAAACTTAATATCTCAGAACAATTTATTATAGAAAGTTTGAATCTTAAAAGGGAAGATTTTTCAGTTGTTTGTTCAGACACTATTAGACATAGCATTTAAGGAAAAAAAGACTGATTCTAACAGTAGTATTAGATTAAAGAGCGTCAAATATATAAGGGTAAATATAAATGTTCTATTATATGATACTCTACACTAGGATTATAGCTATTATATGATACTCTATACTAGGATTATAGCTAAAATATAAAACCTGGGAATATAGTAATAGTAGAAGACATAGTATACAAACAGAAATAGAAAGAGATCAGAATAACTAAATATGTATATAGTTAAAGAATATAAATATGTCTACAAGGGTGGGAGGTTAGCATAGTGGTTAAGCTGTTCACATTATAGGCACAAGGTGAAGGGTTTGATTCTAACATGGGGTAATTGGCTGGGCTTGGAATGGCCCACAAGAACAGTTAACCTGGTACTAATTTATGAATGTATGATCCTATAAACAACTTTACACATAGGAAATAAAATAGAAAAAATATATACATCATCTGACCTATAAATTAATAAATATGAAACCAACAACTGACTTCCTCCCTAGACCAGGGAGATAATGTGAGGTACACAGAAAGATGTTTGTAGAGATATTCAGTTTGGTCAACTTATAATAAAGATTCTGAACACCCATTTAACTTTTCTTATTCATAATAACTTGCTTTTTAAAGATGATGCATACTAAAAATATGAGACACATTAATATGAATCAAAAGCAGGGCTAAGCGTTGTTAGTCTAATGGAGAGTTTGAGAGGTAGTATGTCTTTTTTAACAAACTAGCAATATGTTATTCCATGGTAGAATATTTTATGGTTATATCATTAGGTATTTTTTTATGTTTCAAAAGTTTTGTCCATAGCTGAGTATTTCCTCTTGCTATATATAAAGTATAGAATAAGTTCTGTACATAAATGTGATTTCATTATACCTGTATTTTTTCTCTCTTATATAAATGTCTGATTTTAAATGTATCTCTAGTAATTTTGCTGGTTTAAATAATCTAGTAAAGAGAGGTAGTTTGTTCAAATACTTGCAATTACATAAAGCTCAAATAGCATTTCTACATGAAGCACATTTATTTAATAAAGATGTAAATAAACTTTCATTAAATTATTTGGTTTTATCAGGTTCTTACTTTTGAGCTAAAAGAAGTAGCACCCTCATTTTATGGAAGAACTCACCAGTAATGCCTAAAGTAAAAGATACCCATGTTGATAAAAATGGTATGTTAAGCATTGTTATAACTGAATGGAATGGAAAACTGTATACATTGGTAAACTCTTACTGTATTCCAGGGGTTGGAGCTTAAGATGCAAAAAAATACTTAGACACTATAGCCTATTACATGAAAGATGAACTCATAGTGGCTGGTGATTTTAATTGCATTTTATCAGACAAAGATTCCACTATGGATAGAAAGCTGACAATCACATCTTCGGCCAAATGCTTAACAAATGTTATATATCTAATGAATTTAAAGGATATATATGATATAAGGAAAACAAATTCACTTCAATTTTCTCATTATTCATATAGATATGGAACAACCAAAACCGATACATTTTTTATCTCACTCTATTATCACATAGCAGAGAACTTTCAATAGTTTCATGTCCATTACCAGACCATAACTCTATAATCTTTAATATTATTTTAAAAACTGAGAATTTAATATATCACAGGATATTCCCAGTATACATTATTAAAATAAAAGGATTCAAGGTTTGGTATGTTAAAGAGATCAAACATTTCCTAGAAATAAACATGAATGGTGAAGTATCTGACACTGTCCTGTGGGATTCACTAAAGGCTTACTTAAATGGAAGAGTTACAAGCTGGTATATTAGTAAAACAAGATAAAGGGACAAAGAATTGAATACACTACAGGCTAAAATAGAAAAACTAAAGTTAAATCTAAAACCAAATGACATTATCATTCAGTCTGACATAAAAACTTGAATACAAAATATATTGAAATTCTAAATCATAAACTTTCAATAAACCTGGAAAAACTTAAACTTCAGGCATACTCAGTAGAATACAGAAAATGATTAAACTAAATTATATCAAAGAAATTATAACACATACAAATAATAAACAAGAACAAATATTAAAAGCATTCTTAAGGGCTTTAAAATATTTTAGGAAAATATAAATAACACAAATAGTCTAGATAGTGATAATGCAGCTAAAAGTTTTCTAAGGGAAAATATAAATAATAAAATAACAAGTAAACAAATAAAGAAATTGATAGACCATTCACTTTAACAAAAATAAAAGATCAAATAAAAAGTTAAAAAATACTAAGGCACCAAGCTTAGATGCCTTATACCAGAACTATATAAGATAGTACTGGATAATGCATTTAAAATATTAGATAAGATCTATAGAGAAATAAAAATAACTGCTAAAGTCTCCCCCATCATGGAAATATTCCCTTATATCACCTATTTTAAAGCAAGATAAGTAAAGATCCTACAAATCATACAGACCCAGTTCACTTTTAAATGTGGACTGCAAGATATCCATGTCCATTTTAGCTAACAGAGTAATCTACGTATACCTAAGCTAATTAACAATGATCAAACTGGGCTTATTTTAAATAGACAAGTACAGGACAATTTAACAATAATACATACATTAATAGACTATGAAAATGAAAATAAAAAAGAACTTTCTATCGTTGATCTCAGTTTAGAAGAGGCTTTTGATTCAGTTAATTGGTTAAAGTCAGAATTTCTCACCTGAGCTAATTACATTAATATATACAATAACTCTTGTGTTTCTGTTAAAATATGTTCATTCCTTTCTAATTCCTTTAAATTACAAACAGGGACAAAACAAGGCTGCATTAGCTATAGACCCCTTTGGCTATAATAAGAACATTAATGGTATCAAAATAAAAGACAATTTTGAACTAAAGATTCAGCTCTTTGATGATGATATTTTACTAATAATAGGAAATATAGAGCATTCATTAGAACATATAATTAGTTCTGTGAGTGAGTTTGAAGAAATCTCAAACTTAAGATTTAATTGAATAAAACAAATATATTATTAATTAATAAAAAATAAACAATTCATGTAAAATAGTCTAACTTCAGTTGGAATAGCAATCAAATGAAATACCTTGGTATAACCAAAATAAACAATTCATATAAAATAGTCCAACTTCAATTGGAATAGCAATAAAATGAAATACCTTGGTATAACCATTATGTTTAATAGTAAAGAAATTATATAAACTTTCAACAAGGCTTTGATGCATTTTAAGTTTAGTCACAAAATGGAACAAAATTTTCTTTACCATGCAATAACAATTGATACTTATTGAGATGATAATTATCCCAAAATAATGTTTGTCTTACAATATTTAGTACTATCTCCACCAAAACATGGATGGTAGCGGATAAATAATATTCTACTTAACTTTTTTGGCATCTTCATAAACCAAGAGTTTCATTTGATTCTCACAGAAAAGGCTAGGATAATGGTGGAATAGGATTCCTTGATATTCAATTGTATGCTACTTCACCAACTGTAAAAGTTACAGCATTGTGGATAAATTCATTTTATGATTTAAAATGGAAACAAATACCTCAAGAAATATTATTAGTAAATCATAAATATATCACAACCAGTCATAAACAAGTAGTCCCTAATAGTTTTATCTGGTTATTAAAAGATTTTTGCATAAAAGGAATTACACTCTCTTCTCAAATTGCTTATTTAAATAACATCATTCCCTTTTTCTAAAAGTTTACATATTCTAACCATTGTATTAAAAACTTAATATTTTCTGTTATTCCAATTGCATATATAAATGGCTTCTTAGAAACCCCTAACTTCAACAAAATGCGAGTATTGAAATAACAAAGTAATGAAATTTATTAGCATCAATTTTTAAATGGTACCAATATATTTACTGTTGAAAATTTAAGGTCCAAATACAATCAAGATGCTGAGAACTGTTTATTTTTACAAATATTCAGAGACTCTGTAATAAGATATTTAACCTAGATAAGAAACTACTCCCTAAATTATTGGAATTCTTAATAAATATCAATAATACTGCAATGAAAAATAAATCATATTTGTTACAAATTTATAAAATTCTTAAGTTAGATTTCACATATTTTGGCAATTCCTTTAGAAGTACTCCTCAAAAATTAATAATGAAGACTTCTCTGAAGAATACAAGAAAATAATATTAAAATCTAGAGATAAAACTACATTTTCATTATACTGGAAAATTTTCACTTGGAAATTCTTACACAGAGCTTTTGTCAATCCTAACAAAGTTACAATTATGTATAAATCAGATATAATTATATTCTGAGATGTGATTCTGAAATAATACCTGAATGAACTCATATGGTATATGAATGTGAAGTCATCTTCCCTTTTTGGAAAGAAATTAATAAATTCATTCAAGCTCTATGGTCAAATAGATGTAATATTTCTAAATATTTAGTTTTATTTAAAGCTGCAATTCCCCAGATAATTCTCAAAATCCAAGTGCCTCTTCTATGGTATATCCTTGCTATAGCCAGAAAAGTAATTACGAAAAATTGAAAAATAAAGTTACCCCCTGTAGTGTTAAATTTATTAGTACTGGCAAAAATGATTGCATTAGTGAAATGCATACTGTAAAGATGAGAACTTGTAATATTACACATTTATATAAATGTTGCTGATATGTATACCTTTGATATATTGGTCAGCTGTTGACCTATGTAAATAGTCATTTGTTTGTTTTATAATTGATTTGTTTATTTATTGTTTTAAAACCAAATAAAAAAATATGTTTTGCTGTATTACAGGACTATTGTGATTTTTACAGGATACATTTCATTATTTTACTGATAAAAACAATTCATTTTATGATAAACATTCATTTTTATCATTGTTATTATTTTTATTGCCATCTGTTAATAATTTGCATTAGTTAAATGATTTGTCTGCATAATATCTGCAGATTTGCAAAAAAAGAGATCATGATGGGGAAGCTGCAGTCTGCTTCTTTTCACTGAATTAATAAATTTCTGGACATTACATGTTTTTTTTTTCTTTTGGAGTGTAGATATAATTATATTGTAAAATAAACTCCTCAAACAGTGAACCTAATAACAGCAATCATTTTAAATCAAATGTAAAATGACTGAAATCTAAAAAAACAAAACAAACTCTTTTGCAGATGAACAAGCCTCCTACACACCCCACACTTCTTCCTAATTATATATACTGAATGAGAGATTGCACCACAGAGAGTAAGAGCAAATTTCCTGCCCTGCTGCAATATGATCTCACATAGAAAGTAACTGCTAGACTAAAACACATGGGAACAGAACATTTGCTTTCCTGAAGGTTCACTCTTCTGACTTCACTGTTATAAATGTAATCCTACACGCACACACACACACACACACACACACACACACACACACACACACACACACACACACACACATATATTATATATGGGTCCTGTTCAGAAGATCGAGTCAACAGAAAGTCAAACTTCATAATGGTCAAGGCCAGACTTTCTGAAATGTTGAAGATTTTAAATGGAGATTGCTGTGCAGTGGGGATCGGGGAATTTACCTTTTTCTCTACTGTAGTGTGATCTTAGAGTTGGTATATATAATATGCAGGGGATGTGGGGGCTGCAGGAGAGCAAAAGTGTAGATTTTTGTTGTTTTCCATTGTTTGACTTTTCAGAAAGTTGGTCACATGGTCTCAACCATGTGACATTTAACATTCTGTTGAGTTGAGTTGATCTTCTGAAGTAGATCCGTATATATATATATATATATATATATATATATATATATATATATAGAATATATATTCATCAAATTGACATTATGTCACTATAGCTAATTTAGGTCAACATTTTTCTGCTCATGAAGCAAGGTTACTCACTGGAACAATCAGAGTTAGCCGCAGGCCTCCTTGCACCCCATGCTAATTATATATGCTAACACCAAGATCACACAATCATGGAGGAAACAGCACATTCCCCAACCCTGGGGATTATCTCATCATACAACTAATGACAATCTGCATTGTGTGTTTACAATTCAGAGGTCAATTCTACCTTTGCTCGACCAACAGTAGGTAAACCATAAATGCATATGTGTGAGACCCTAACTTCTCACTTAAACACCACTGTCTTTCTAGTTGCCTGCCCCTTATGTTAATTTGACCATATATCTCATTTTCTCTCTGGTTTTACTGGCTTGTGTGAGTAATCACAAAATTATCATTTTGTGAAATCACTCCCCTTCAACTATTTAAATTTATTGGCCATCCTACTGTATTCCCTAGTACCAGAATACAAAAGTGACCACACCCTTTCACTCTATCTTGCTGTTTTAAAAATAGTGAAAATATTTAGTAAAATATTTAAAAATAGTGACTCTCCACTAAAACTTAACTATTTAGACAGGTAAAACTTAAGTTACCTACCTTCACATCTAATTCCTCTAGTGCACACTGCAATGTTTAGGAGAAACCATTTTTTTCATCTTACCTTTAAGTGTCTATTGCAAGACCACCAGTTATTGGAGAGCCCACATTCTGCCTCTCAGTAGTCATCTTGGGATTAGTGCTTCTGTTTTCTCCTGGTGAGAGAAGAAGTGCAGTTACATTATTTCCTTGAGACTGCTGATCACCAGAAAGCTTAGTAACTGCTTTATAGGTGACAGCTTGGAATCTGTGTTTATATTCTGATCCTGCTGAGAGTAGGAGTAGAGTGCATTGATTCCTGACTCTTTCTGGTTGGAGTCCCTGTGACTAGCACTTGCTCTAAAACCTGCTGGAAAGCACTAGGAAGCCTTAAATTGATACAAACACTCAACTTTCCTTGTTAATAAGGAGAAATTAATCGTAGCACTAAACAGCCTATAATCGCAAAGTACCTTGCCAAGGTAATGGAAAACAGCTCTTGTACTTTACAAAAAAAAAAAAAAGCACCTAACCAGGTATGTCCAAGGGTCAGCTTCTGGTGATTGTCCATCTGGTGAATCTGGGCGTACTGGGGCAATGCAGCAATTGCCTCATGTACACAGAAAACCCTCTCCTCCTAACACCCAACATTACAACCTGTGAGAGATGTACTTACATAGCCAAACTGGGAGCAAAGCTGTCTCCAGCCAAGATTGTGCTAGACAATCAAGAGGAGAAGGTTAACACCCTCACTACACCTCAAGCAACACATAGCCCTTCAAAACCCTCACATAGCCCTTCAAAACCCTCACCACCAACACTGACACATAGCAACACTAAATCCACATATGCGGAGGCCCATAACATTAACCTGCCCAAGCAACAAGGACCTCCGAAGCTGAATAGCAAACACCAATCACAACCAAAGTATTACATAGCTCACAACACCAGTGTGCCACCCAACAAATGCCTCTAAGGCAAGACCATGTACTAAACATTTTAGTCATAGGTGACTCTATATTCAGGCACACTGATGTCCCACTCACTAGGCTGAACAAGGAGAAAATTACAGTCAGCTGCCTGTTGGGTGCCAGGATCCACCACATAATGCATGCACTCAAGTCACTCCACAACAAGTACAGATACGACTCTGTCATTGTCCATGTTGGAGTGAATGACTTCAGACGTACCTCCCTGGACTATATGAAAAGAGACATGGAAGAGCTCTCAGATCATGTGGCCCAGACAGGTATGACCCTAGCTCTGAGTAACATCCTGCATTCACCCAGAATGATACCACAGTATAAGGACAAAATGATTGACTTCAACAATTGGCTGAGCTTCTGGTGTCATTCAAAGGGGATCCAGTATCTGTCTACCTGGAAGACATGATCGACAAACCATGATACTTTGCCAGAGATGGTCTGCATCTTTCGCCCCTGGGATTCAGATTACTCGCTAAGGCTCTTGCCACCCCTATAGTGCCTTTTTTAGGCAAGGCTCAAAGGACAAAATCACCACCATAACAGGTACAAGTATGCAAAATCTGAAGGTAATGCTACTCAATGCTAGAAGTCTAAACCTCAAAATGCACTCTCTCAAGGCACTCCTAAATATGGAGAACATCGATATCTTTGCAAAAATTGAGACCTGGTTCAAGGCTCCAGAGACCACACATGCAATACCAGGCTACAACTCTTACCACACTTTTTGGCCACCAAACCAGGACCGAAACATTAAAGGTGGAGGAGCGTTCATATTCACCAAGGATATTCACACCTCCAGGCTAGTTGCCCAACACAATGCATCCGGAATTCTCCAGGTGCATCTAACACTAGGTAAGACTGCAATCCAAATTGTAGTTTGCTACAGATCCCCCACCATGCCCCAAGATTGTCACTACACCTTTATAAACATACTGGAAAATGTTAAGATACAACCAAACACCCTAATACTGGGTGATTTCAACTACCCTGCCATTAACTGGGAAAACTATTCGTGTACCAACACCTTTGCCCAACGATTCTTGGAATTTATAAATTCCAGCACCCTGGATCAACTAATCCATATTCCCACCAGGGGCTCCAAAATCCTGGACCTGGTCATTACCAACATGGGAAATCAATGCTCCACACCAGTGGTCACCCCCTCGTTGGTTAAGTCTGATCATAAGCTAATCACCTTTGACATCCGCATCCACCCCCTCCCAGTAAGAACACATCCATAAAAGCGTCATGCTACTCAAGTCAGAAGTGACAAACTTCATGACACCCATGCAGATGGGAACTGAAAGTTTGACTGCCGAATCCTACACTAAAGCACTGTACGAGCACATCCACTCATGCATGAATCATGCCATCCCAAATAGAATCAAGATGGTCTCCTCCAAAAAAAGGAAGCCAATCTGGTGATCCCCTGTCATGAACAAACTATACAACAGAAGGAAGAAACTGTTGCAGAAAAGAGGAAAATCCCAGGATGCAAAAAACTCCCTTACCAGCCTCAGTAAGAACCTGAGATCCCTCATAAAATCTTCCAAAGCTAGTTACAAAAATAAAATTGCCAAAGATTCCAAAGACAACTACAAGGCATTCTATAGCTATATCAATCTAAATGGCAATGCTCAGATCTGCTCTGAGCTACAACAGAATGGCATTAAATATACTGATCCCAAGGACATTGCCAATATCCTGGCAGATCAATTCAGTGCCAACATCACCCCCTAAATGGCCATCTCAATACCAAAAGATTGCCAAATTCTGGTAATCACTAAATGAACTACAAAATGAACTGGCACCTCACCTAAGTGTCATGTTTAATCATAGCTTTACCTCAGGCTTCGTGCCCACTGAGTGGCGCACAGCTACAGTTATCCCACTCCACAAGGGGATCCTGGGAACTACCATCCCATCAGTCTGATGAGCCTGATCTGCAAGACTACGGAACGTATTATCATGGAACTTATAAACAAAGACATTGGCAACCTTCAAACACTGGACCCCACTATGTTTGGGTTTGTGAAGGGCTCATTGTGTCTCCTGAACCTGACTGACTTTTTCAAATCAGTCTCCAGAGCCGTGGACGAGGGTAAGGCAGTCCAAACTGCCTATCTGGACCTCACCAAGGCCTTCAACACTATCCCCCACTCTGGAATCTTAGATAAACTTGCTAAGCTGGGCATAAATCCCTACATCATTCGATGGGTTGCCAACTGGCTTACTGATAGAACTCACACTGTAAAAGTAGCCGACTCCAAATCCAGCTCCAGACAAATGACAAGTGGTGTACCTCAGAGTTCAGTCCTGGGATCACTCTTGTTTGACATCTACTTCTCTGAAGTACAGGGCAACACTAAGGGTCTCTGGCTAACAACGTTCACAGATGACTGCAAACTGGGAGGCATTATTGAATCCCCAAATGATGTGGATATTCTATAATAGGGCCTTACAGAAACAGATGCTTGGTGCCAGAGCCATGGACTCAAGTTCAATGGCAAGAAGTGTATAGTTATCCCCTTTGGGAAAAACCATGTACCCATGAATTACCACATAGGTGTCAATACACTAAACACTGAAAGTGTGATAAGAGACACAGGAACACAGGTGGACAGTGATCTCACCTTCCATAACCACATCATCAAAACAGTCAGGAAATCCTTCTATGTGGCTCACCTCATCACTAAGGGCTTTTCATCCAGAAAAAAGGAGGTCATTGTCCCACTGTACTCATCCCTCATTAGACCCATCATAGAGTACAATGCCCCATTTGTTATGTACCTCATAAGACATCTGCAACAACTGGAAAGGCCGCAGAAACACCTCACTAAAAGAATCACAGGCCTAAAACAGATGCCCTAAGCTGACCGACTAAGAAAACTCCAGCTATACTCTGTTGCATAGTGTCTACTCAGAGGCGATCTCTGCTTAACATACAAAGCCATGTCAAACCCAGAGCTGTTGGACATGCTACACTTAAAGAAATTCCAATCCATCAGAGCCACACTCTCCAGGGGCCTAAACCTTGTCATCACAATGAACACAACATGCTGAAAGGATAGGTTCCTGACCCAGAAACTCCCCATACTATAGAATAGACTGCCCATACATGTCAAGCAGAGCACCTCCTTGGCCTCTTCAAAAGGAATCTTGATAACTGGATGGGAGATAGGAAATTTACCCTGAGGATCACATCAGTCACCCTGCTAGACAGGGGTCCAGGGAAGTAAATATTATGGGAAGAAATAGCCAGGGAATTGTTATGTCTAGGCTTGTATAGGCCCTAGGGCCGATAGCCTAGTACCAACCTATGAACCTATATATATGTATATATATATATATATATATATATATATATATATATATATATATATATATATATATATCTATATGTGTAGATAGATACATATATATATATATATATATATATATATATATATATATATATATATATATATATGTATCAACTTAGAATCACACTACAGTGGGAAAAGGGTGTATTTCATGATCACCACTGTACTGCAGTCTCATAGTAAAAAGTATGCCAGTTTTCAATTACCTGAACCAGCTTTTCCTCTCTTCAACAAAATCATTCATCTACAAAAGGTTCTGCACCCATATAGACAAATAGATATACACAAGTATATAAACACACATTCACAAAAAAATGAACCTGCACTCAAACAATAAAACATAAGCCTATACACACTGAGCCGAGTGGAGGATGGGCATTGACCTACAATTCTGATCTGAGATATATAACAATAAGTATCCTGTTTTTTTTTTTTTTTTTGCTTATTTTTAGTAGTTATTGGTTCTAGCAATTTATATATAGCACTTTTTTATTGCCTGCTGCATACTTTTTACTGTATCTTATTGCTATTAACTAATCTGCATGGTTAAACTAAAATTGTCTGCCTTTTAGGGCCTGGTATTTTCTCTACTTGTTAAGCATCTATTTGTTTGTTCTGATTTCCTGACAAGGACTGTATCATATAACTGATTTGTTTGCAGTTAAAAGCATTCTGTAGAGTCTCCTTGCTCCTTTATCTGTTTAAAACTTTAATGCTGTGGCTCACTGCTGTTCTTCTGCTGTGATATACATTTATGTAGTGTTTACTATCTAAAAGAGTGTAGGCTTGTAGCTTTAGCATTGGCCCAGTTCAGATTTACTGTCTCTGGGCCTGTTTGTTTTTGCAGTGGTTATTCTGAGCACATGACCAGGTCATCTTGAATTAGCAGAAGCCTTTCTTTACCTTTGTGGCAGGATTGTGTTGACTGGCTGCTGGCTGGTGGATGTTAGGTGGTCTAGGGCTTGGAGCAAGGACTCATTGATTCTTTTGAGCTTTTTTTAAAACAGTTGTTTAAGGTTGTATCTTCTGGTATTTAAGTCCTAACTTTGAGAGGATTTCTGCTTATACACACTGAGCCGAGTGGAGGAGGGGCACTGACTACAACTCTGATCTGAGATATATAACAATAAGTATCCTGTTTTTTTTTTTTTTTTTTTTGCTTATTTCTAGTAGTTATTGCTTCTATCAATTTATATATAGCACTTTTTATTGCCTGCTGCATACTTTTAACTGTATATTATTGCTATTAACTAATCTGTACAGTTAAACTAAAATTGTCTGCCTTACAGGGCCTGATATTTTCTCTACTTGTTAAACACCTATTTGTTTGTTCTGATATCCTGCCAAGGACTGTATAATATAATTGATTTGTTCTGTAGATTCTCCTTGCTCCTTTATCTGTTTACAACTTTCATTTTGTGGCTCACTGCTGCTGTTCTGCTGTGATAAACATTTCTGTAGTTTTTACTGTCTAAAACAGTGTAGGCTAGTAGCTTTAGTATTGTTCCCAACCTTCCCTCCCTGTTGGTGTCTTGCTGTTATACTTGGTGGCTTTGCAATTGACCACCCCTACTGTAAATTTGATCTGGGATACTCTTCCCAGTCTAGTGTCATTAGCTCATTTTACCTAATACAGAGAGAACATTTGAGATGGCCAGCCCACTCAGTTTCCTAACTTTGAATTATCTTCTGCTTCTCCTCTCTCCCTTTCCTTTACACAAAAAATAGTGCCTTTACTAGAATCTCCCTGTGTTCTGCTTAACTGTAACAAAAAAATTACTCTTGTTTCCTGACTTTCCTGTAACTAGTCTAGTCCATAAACAGATTTGCTATATCCAGGACTGTTTGTAAGCTTCTGAGTCCCCCAAGCCTGTCTGTGTTGGAGGGAAAGCCTGGTAGCTTATCAGTGGGAGTGGTAAGCACTACGCAACCTATCTACCACATAAGGAGGGGTTTCTGGCCCAGAAATTGTAGTTATTGGCCATTTGGGCAATTTTTACATCTCTTTAAACTTTCTGATTTAAAAGCCCGCATTTGCACGTTTCTTTCCTGTAACTAGTCTAGGTCAGATACAGATTCTTAGTTTTAGCACTTGAATTTGCTTATTCATGCTCTGCACTTGTTCAGAACTTGTTGTAAGCACTAAATAAGCTATATATTACTACAGCACTCAACCTTCCTCATTACCTAGAGGAAAACAGTTTTTGTGCTTACTTTCCTCACTTGCTTAGAGAAAAACAGCTCTTGTGCTTACTTTCCTCAGGAAAATAGTTTTTTATACAGACATGTCCAAGGGTCAGCTCCCAGTGTTCTTTCCTATCTATCTGATAAATCTGGGCATCTTGGGGCAATGTAGCAATTGCCTCATGTACACAGACAACCCTCTCCTCCTACCACCCAACACTACAACCGGTGAGAGATGCACTTATCTAGCCAAACTGGAGATAAATCTCTCTCCAACCAAGACTGAACTTGACAGTCAAGAGGAGAGGGTAAACACTTGCAACACACCACACTCATCACATAGTCCCACTAAACCTACGCCACCAAAATCCACACATAGAAACACAAAAACATTCGTGAAGGCTCTCAATAATAATCTGCTCAAGCAACAGAGACCTCCAAAACAGAAACACAAGCAACCTCCACTGCCCAACACAACCCAAATGACACATAGCCCACAGACTCAGTGTGCCACTCAACCACAACCCATAAGGCAAAACAACATACCCAATACACTAGTCATAGGTGACTCTTTAGGCAGGCACTCTGATGTCCCACTCACCAGGCTAAATAAGGAGAAGGTTACTGTCAGCTGTCTGTCAGGTGCCAGGATCTGCCACATAACCCACGCACTCAGATCACTGCACAACAAGTACAAAAATGACTCTGTCATTGTCCATGTTGGTGTGAATGCCCTGAGATGTACCTCCCTGAACTACATGAAAAGAGACATGGAAGAGCTCTCCGATCTTGTAGGCCAGGCAGATATAAGCCTAGCCCTGAGTAGCATCCTGCCATCACCCAGAATGATACTGCAGTACAAGGACAAAATGATTGACTTCAACAATTGGCTAAGCTTCTGGTGTCATTCTAAGGGAATCCAGTATCTGTCTGCCTGGGATGACATGGTTGACAGACCACAATGCTTTGCCAGAGATGGCCTGCACCTGTCACCCCTGGGATTCCAGATACTGGCTAAGGCTCTTGCCTCCCCTATAGTGCCTTTTTTAGGCAAGGTTCAAATGACAAATTCACCACCGTAACAGGAACAGGCAAGCAAAAACTGAGGGCAATGCTACTCAATGTAAGAAGTCTAAATCTCAAAATGCACTCCCTCGAGGCACTCCTTAAAATGGAGAACATTGATATCTGTGCAGTGACTGAGACCTGGTTCAAGGCTCCAGAGAGCACCCCTGCATTACAGGCTATAACTCATACCACACTTTTCTGCCACTTAACCTGGACCGGAACACCAAAGGTGGAGGTGTGTCCATATTCATTAAGGATATCCACACCTCCAGGCTA
>NC_056743.1:230896354-230926354 GCF_019279795.1 Protopterus annectens | reverse complement strand
AAAACCGTAAAAAAATGTAAAGCAAATCAAGCAGACAGCTTGATCCAGCACGTACACAGCAAATAAAGTTAAAAACTACCATGTAGCTCAAAACTCGCAACCAGTACCTTTAATGTACAAAGTTAAAACTACAGTTTAGCACTTTCATCATTAGAGACATCATCAGAACCATTGAATAACTTGCAAAAATCAAGCAACGAATAAAAGGCATTGTAAAACTAACCCCCCTCCCATTAGTTTACCCAATCCAATACAAGTGGGAGTCAATAATATATCATAAAAAGTGAACCAATCATGTATCATAAAAACTTCAAGACCACCAACCATATAAAAAAAAAAAAAAAAAAAAAAAACTAACAGTATCATCAGATGTAATTTCTGATAGCTGGTACTTTAAGGGAAAGGCTTTTTCAGAAGGTAAAGTGGAGGGTTGGGGTTATGTTTAATATGCAAGTAAGGTCATGCAGGGAAGGCAAAATGCATGGGCACACTTCCCATATGCAAACTAATATGCATAACACTAGAACTACCCCAAGAACCACCACAGCAATACCCAGATTTGTTCTGAATTACTGCACAATGATACCTCCTATACTGAGCCAACAGATATTGCCAACATACTGGCCGACAGATTCAGTGCCAATTTTCCCCCTCTCTCCCCCCATAAAGGACCAATCACAATACCGAAAGAATTCCAGGCACCCAGCATTACTGCAGCATAGGTTAAAGCTGCATTGTCAAAGGCCAAGAATACAGCTTCCATGTGGCCCAATAATATCCCTGGCTATGTTCTACATGAACTACAAAGCGAACTTGCACCATATCGGTGTGCCCTGTTCAGTCACAGCTTCACCTCAGGCTTTGTCCCTACTGCATGGTGGCACTGCTACAGTCATCCCTCTCCATAAAGGGGGAGCGACTACAGTCCCTGGGAATTATCGCCCCATTAGCCTGATGAATCTGATATGTAAAGCTATGGAGCGCTTCATCATGGACCTGATTAACAAAGATATAGGAAATCTCCAAAGTCTGGCCCCACTCAGTTTGGCTTTGTGAAAGGGAGATCATGCCTGCTCAACCTGGTTGACTTCTTTGAGTCAATCACCAAGGCTGTGGATGAAGGTAAGGCAGTGCATACAGCCTACCTCAATCTGGCCAAGGCCTTTGATACCATTCCTCACTTGGCAATTATTGATAAACTCACCAAACTAGTCATCAACCCTATATAACTAGGTGGGCTGCAAATTGGCTCATAGATAGAACACACAGTGTGAAAGTAGCGAACTCCAAGTCAGACTGCCGACAAGTCACGAGTGGAGTCCCACAGGGATCGGTCCTGGGCCCTCTCCTGTTCAGCATCTACTTCTCAGAAGTCCAGGCCAACACAGAGGGACTCTAGTTGACCAAGTTCACAGACGACTGCAAGCTGGGAGACAGTAACTGCCCAAGTGATGCAGACATCCTACAGAAAGTCCTCACTGAGACCAATGATTGTTGACAAAACCATGCCCTTAAGCTTAATGCCAAAAAATGCGTCATCATCCCCTTTGGTAAAAACTCAGTTCCCACTAATTACCACATCGATGGGAGCCCACTGAAGGTGTTATAAGAGATCTGGGGACACAGGTTGACAGCAACCTCTCCTTTGACTACCACATTGCCAATGTGGTCAGAAATCCCTTCTATGTGGCACATCTCATTATCAAGGATTTTGCATCCAGGAAGAAAGATGTCATTGTCTCTCTGTACTCTTCCCTCATTAGACCAATCATCGAGTATAATGCCCCATTTGGCATGTACCTCACTAGACACCTGCAACAGCTAGAGAGGCCACAGAAGTACCTCATGCAGAGGATCCTAGGCATTAAACACATGTCCTACATGGACAGACTCAAAAGACATCAGCTATTCTCTGTCTCATATCGCCTACTTAGAGGCGATCTCTGCTTGACTTTCAAAGCCATGTCTGACCCAGCTCTGTTAGGAATGCTACAGCTAAAGAAATCCCAATCCCTGTGCACCACACACTCCAGAGACCTCAGCCTCATTACCATAATCAACAGAACATCCTAGAGGGGCAGGTTCCTCACCCAGAGACTGCCCATGCTCTGGAATAGACTTCCCATACATGTCAAACAGAGCACCTCTCTGTCCCTCTTCAAGAGAAATCTTGATGAGTGGACAGGTAATAGAAAGTTCACCTGGGGGGGGGGGGTCACTCCAGTGGCTCTACTTGATAGAGGTACTGGGAACTAACATCGAGCAGCACAATGCCAGGGCACTTCCATGGGCTAGGCTTGTAAAGGCTTCAGGGCCATTAGCCTAGTACATACCTATGAACCTATGAACCTATTCTTTATTCTAATCTTAACCCACAAATACTCACTTGCACACTCCCATCCATAACACTGACCCACTTACCTCGGTTAAAAAATGTTTGGGAAAATTTATATTTGATGTTTGTGTTTTGCTCCATACTGTTGGCATCCTGGGAAAGTGTATTAAGTCCCACTATGTAACTGTTAAGGGAGATACTGAAAGTCATGCTACACCTCTTAATATGGTTCAGTAGCATAGACGTCTGAAATGTAATTACATAAGGCACAAGCTGACTGCTCTGATGAGCTTGGCAATGTGTGCATGTTTAATGTCATCCCCCAGTGTCATCGCAAAAATCACAGCAGGATGAATGATCAGGTCATATACCTGAGGTGGAGCTTTGCATAGAGATTGGGTGACAACTGCAGCCATAATGTCATGACAAGTTAAGATTATGTGAAAATCAGCATTAGTATACATTTACTTTACCATTACATATAACAGTTAAAATAATTTGCATCTGTTGAACAGGGAAATGGAAACATTTCAATAGCTGATGTGTACTTGAGAATATAACACCATTCATGTGGACTGATGTGTGATACAAGTTATAACTGAGATTTTCTGCTGCTGTTGTCATGTCCCAATGTACTGAGGTGGCAAAAATTACTACTCCTACAAAATGAAAAACAGTTTTACCTAGGTGGCTGTACAATCCACGTGGCAGTTGGCTGTGGGTCCCACTGGAACCAATGGGCCCAACAGCTATCCCAAAATGTTCCTATTATAATCTGCCACAGGTTACTGCACCTTCTCCATAATGACATTTATTTCCAGATTAAACAGTCTTCATCCCCCACATTCATACACATCTAAACTTCTACATGCTGTAACACAAACTCAGATAAGTATGAAAATGCATTTCAATGTTCAGCAGAATTCTCCAGGCATCACATATTAGAAATGCATCAAATGACAGCATCCATAATCCATATTGGAGGAAGATAGAACTGAAATGCTCCCTTTACTTTCATGGAGTTATAAAGAATATATATATATATATATATATATATATATATATATATATACACACACACAAAAAAATTAACAATTCATGTTCCTATTTGATGAAAAATAAAGCTTAATTTACAATCTACATTCTACATTTTATTATAATATAATTTAGTATTATGTAAGCACTGGTACTGTAATGTTGAACTTTCTAATTTGAAATGTTGAAAACTATAATTACTTATGTAAATATTAAACATAGCTTATGTTGATAATCATGCTATGTAATTTCTGCACCCAGGCCATGGCTAAAATGGGCACAAGGAACAGCCCACCTACCCAGTCAACAAATGCAGTAGATAAATAGATACGTAATATAGACAGATACATAAAGTGATAGACAGACAGACAAAATTCACAAATGGAAGTATGAACCCATTTGTATACACAATGTGTAAAAAACATAGGGAAAGATTAAGGCAACATAGTAGAAAAATTGAAGTGTCTGCAGTATTCAGTAAGAGACACCAGATGGCAGTAAGTAATAACAACAAAAATACAGCATACTGATGTCAGGGCTACATATACAGGCATACTAACTACATATGCATACATACTAATCCCCACTAACAAAAAATAACTAGTGGCAATTATGAATATAACTGAAAATATTTTGAAGTAATAAATGCATCATTTATTTATTAAAAAAATACATTTTCCTTCCTGAAGAGTTTAAAGGCTTAGGAAACCATCTGAGAGGCACCAGAAAGTTTAGGTTTCCTAAACATGGTGATGTCATTCTGGCTCTGGTGGAGGACACCAAAGCAGTACAAATGGATGTTAGCATGGCATTTGTTGCTGTTTGATTAATCTCTAATAAGAATACATGTCAAAGATATAATAAATAACAGAACCAAAAGTACCACACAGAAGAGATGCTGTCCCCAAGAATGGTGCACAGCAAGCTGAAAGCTTTCTCCAGTAAATCACAGTCAGAAATATTACATCACATGAACATTGTTGTATTTGTTATATATATATATATATATATATATATATATATATATATATATATATATATATATATATATATTGAAATATCTATCTATCTGTCTGTCTATCTGTATATAGATAGGCACAGACACACATATATGGTACTAGACTACTAGGTATTACACTAATCACTGTGAGTTAACACTAGAATGAGCTTGTGGTGTTTTATTTTTTAAAGAAAAACCTTTGCATGCATTCAAAGATGTTTGTAAATAATCAAACTTTTCAGTGTTTATTCAGTTGATCACTCCTGTAGTAACTTTAGCTTTATAGGTTATATCCAGCCAGTTTCCAAAACTTCAGGGCACCTTCCATGCACCCAAACTGTCAAGCAGCTCAAGCTGAGATGACCAAAAGATAAGTGTGGGTGCAAAGCCCTTCAGAGCTTTACTGCCGCTGTAGAGTACACTCCTGTGAGACTTTCGAGGCTCACTGGTCGGCTTGTGCTTTCCTTTTCTGGACAGATAAGTTTTCTTTGGGAAGAAAAGCTTCCATTTTCTTAAATGTCTTGATATTTTGTTACTTTCTACTTCAGGAAAATTATTTTGAAGGTAGCATGTTATGTCACAATGGACTGGCTCAGGACTGTAACTTGCTTTCAACTGAAAACCTATTTTCAGTGGATAAAGTGCTTATTTTTTTTTTTTTTTGGTTAGGTTGGTATAGAGTTTGAAAGTGCTTTTTATTGTATTTTTTTCTATTAAAAAAATAACTTTTGCAGACTGGTAGTTTTACTGGCATTTACTGCTTGTTTTCTCCAGGAAAAAAGCAACATTTTCAGCTTGACTGTGGAGCAGACTACCAGTCTCATGGTCAACCTTCTTCCAACCACAAAAAGAAAAAGTTAACCAAACATCCTTCGCCACCACAGAAGGCTAGCAATTTGCCTCAGCCGTAGGTGGGTGACTCTGCTGTGGCCATTTGTTGTACCTCACACCACTCATCTTCTACCCAGATCTCTCTGATGTAGCACCTAAAGCCACTATGGACCGGGGATTAGCCGTGTCCTCTGCAGCTGTTGGAGTCCCCTCAGTGGGCAAGGGACAGCCACTCTTGTTATTCCTGGGAGAGGGAACAGGGAAGGTTACCCTGCTGAGTCAGAATGCTGCACTGAGGATGCAGCTGCTGCCATTAGTAATGCATGAATCAGCTGTCCTGCAAGAAGAATCAGAAAACCAAGCATGCATCTACTCCTCCTCAATTTCCTTTAGACAGGAATAGTTTACTTGGTCTGCCTCAAGGTTTCGTTCAGGCTGTTGGTCATGCTTGTAAATTAGTTTCTGGTAAAAGAAAGAGGGATTCCTCTTTTCTTGAAGAGATTCAAGATTCTTAATCTAAAAAGGAAGATTAAGGGATGGATTCAGGTTTTTTTTCTCAGACTTCTGATTCAGACTCAGAGGAGAGCTCAGTTTCTTTTTCTCTCTGTTAGGGTTTCTTTTTCTCTGGAACTATTGCTAGAATGTGCCAGTGTTTTCAATGGGAGAACACTGAGGTTTCTTGTCCCTCAGAAAATGCTATGAATTCTGCAGTAGGATTTTCCAGAACCTACACCCATTTCTGCTGTTCTGTCAGCTTTAGAGGATTTCTGTGGTACTGTCTGCAGTTTTCCATTCAGGGCTAGTTGTTCTCTGGTTTTACAACATCTGTGACAGTTATTATCCCATGCTTTTCTAATTCATCTGTCAAGGTTCATTTATTGGCCATTTCAGCATGTCTGCCTATTGATCCTCTTCTTTCAAGACAGTCTCATGTCAAAATGTTCTTGAAACAGAAGCTGAAAGTATACTGGTGGCCCCTCCTTGGGATCTTGGTTTTGTGTTAGAGAAGCTAACACTTGCTAATCTGTCTAACTTAAGGTTCTTAACAGGAAAATAGTTTTACTGATTGCTCTGACCTCCGCAAGAAGGGTATCTGAGTTGCAAGCTCTTATGGTGAGTCAACCCTACCTCATTTTCCATAATGACAGGGTTTCTTTGAGAACTAATCTTTCTTTTATGCCTAAAGTGGTATCCAAGTTTATTATAAGCCAGACTATCCACTTCTCTGTTTTCTTTATTGAATCTAAAAATGAGGGAGAAAGGATACTACATACCTGGGATGACCACAGACAACTCATGTACTATCTTGACAGATCTGTATCTCTCAGATCTATGAATCAATTGTGTATTTCTTGTGAAAATAAGAAAGGACAACCTGGGTCAAAACAGACTATTTCTAAATTGTTGTCTAAGACTATTATCTTTTGTTATACTCAGCATAACATATCTATTCCAGGCAGGGTCAAGGCCCTCTTTACCAGGGCCTTGGCTTCATCTGTGGCTTTTTGGAAAGGGGTGAATTCTAGAAATATTCTAGAAGCTGCTACTTGGTTCTCAGTACATACTTTTACAAAAGAATATAAGCATTATTCCTTCTCTGGGTCTAGATCAAACTTTGCACTGACCACTCTCCAGGGGTTCCAGGACTCTTCTCCTTCCACCTCCTAAATGTAGTAAGCTAGAGTAATCTACTCATAAAGCTAGGACTACTGAAGAACATTGTACAGTTGTGCTAAATTGAACTTACAATAACATTAAATGTTAAAATGATCACTGCTGCAGTAGCTGCTCCATTCCTCCACCCCCTTGTTTTCTGGTGTGTTTTTTATGCCAGGGTGCAGATATTTATGTTTTGCTGCTCCTAGCATATCCCTTTTAGGGCTCAGCCTCCCTCTTTCTGCTGGCAGGAAAGCTCTGAAGGGCTTTGCACCCAAACTTATCTTTTAGTCATCTCAGCTCAAGTCGCTTCACAGTTTGGGTGCATGGAAGGTTCCTTGAAGCGTTGGATGCTGGCTGGCTGTTATATCCCTTCCAGGATATAACCCATATAGCTAAGGCTACTGCAGCAGTGGTCATTCGAACATCTACTGTTATGGTAAGTTCACCTTACAAAACTGCACTGTCCTTAGAATGCTTACCTCTGAAACACTCCATACATATAAGTTTGGCTTCTTCAGCAGTATGTTACATCTGTATAATTTACAGGAGTATTTGCACTGAAATACTGGTCCTTTTTTCAGGAAAGATCTTGCTACACAACAGTCTGATTTGGAAACAGAGCTTCAGAACACACTTTCTCTCTGTCAGGCTCTCTCTCTCTTCCCCTCTTCTTCTCAGCATCTCTTGACTATTACAGTCTCTATTTTTCTTGCAGTAGGACTGGTCATCACAACACTTTTTGCTCTTTTCATGGACCTTTAATTTGAATGTAGTGTGTGTGTGTGTGTGTGTGTGTGTGTGTGTGTGTGTGTGTGTGTGTGTGTGTGTGTGTGTGTGTGTGTGTGTGTGTGTGTGTGTGTGTGTGTGTGTGTGTGTGTGTGTGTGTGTGTGTGTGTGTGTGTGTGTTGTGTGTGTTTGTGTGTGTAAATCTGATTTTTTTTCCCTGTACATCTTACCATCTTTTATGTAAACTAAAAATATCTTGATTCAGCTACTTTTCCAGTTACTTAATCTTCAGACTGTGGACTTTCCCATGGCTTTTGGATTCTCATTGTGTCAATTGAGTACAACACCACGTTTGGTATATCCTCTCCAAACACCTGGACCAACTGGAAAGGCCACAGAAATATCTCACAAAGAGAATCCATGGCCTCCAAAACCTGTCCAATGTGGACAGGCTCAAATCACTATTACATTACTCAGTATCATACAGATTGCTCAGAGGTGATCTGTGTCTTGCCTACAAGGCAGTATCAGACCCTGCCCTACTAGAGATGTTCCATATCTGTAAGTCTAACTCCTCACACATTACCCACTCAAAAGGTCTAAATCTAATATGCAACATCAACAAAACCTGCTGGAGAGACAGGTTTTTCTCCCAGATGCTGCCCCCCCATCTCTGGAATAGACTTCCCATACATGTCAGAGTACCTCGATGACCCTCTTCAAGCGCAACCTTGATAAGTGGATGGAAAACCACAAATTTGTCCCAGGGGTTCCATCTGTGTCCCTCATTGATAGGGGTGAGAGGTGCTGACTGAGGTTTCTTTTTTGGGGATAAACTCTTGCCTAGGCTTTTAAGGGCCACAAGGCCATTAGCCTAGTAACCTCTTATGATCCTATGAAAAAGAAAAGAATGACTGGGTACTAGAATGGAAGGTCACAGAGAGCATGTGGAGGATGAGAGGACAGTAAGACCTGTACACGTTTTGGTCAAGCTGTTAACTTATAGGTGGTAGGAGAGCCTAGTGTAACTAATGTAGGAGGGGTTCCTGTAGCATGATTGGGATTGGTGTATAAAGCAAATGCACAGCCTTATTTTTTTATTTTTTTGTGTGAATGTAAGGAAATGCAGCAGCTGTGGAGTAATGTGGATGTTTGGTACTCAGTAGAACATGAATGCAAATGGTGACTTGTTGATTTTGGTGAGTTGAGGGTTAAGGTGAGAAGAAAGTATAGGTGTGTCATACATGGCAAGATGACTGAAGAAGGCATAAGGGTGGAAAATAAGGAGTTTAAGAGAGGTAACAGATATGGTGCAGAAGTCTCTCAGGTGGCTGAAGAAGCTGAGGCACAGTGTGAAAGTGAGGTGGCCAATGAACTCAGTTACAAGATTTTGATGAAGACCTGAATTGGAGGAGAAGAAATTAAATTTTAAACTGAGGAGGTAATGGGAGAAAAGTAGAGAGAGTTTTAACTATGGAAGAAGGAAGTGAGCAAAGCGGTTAGGGTATGGATGGGAAAGTATACATGGACGGAGGGAAATGGCAGGTTTACCAAAGTGGCACTGGGCTGGTTTATCTAAGCTTAATTGTAACTACACAAAGATAGTATGCTACCACTGGCAAGTATTGTAAGAATAAAAGTAAACACTGCAAAAGGCTAACTTTCACCCAAAGCATAAACAAAGGTGTTTTTGCAGAGGAGCATTCCTTCCCAGACCTCCATGTGTACACCTCTCGGTAACCTTTCTACATTCAGAGACAGCCATAACATGGTGTTTTTCACAAAGATGTGAAGCACTGAGGTCTTCACAGCCATGCTAGAAGCTAATAAGACATTCCAGGGGAGGCATATGCTAATAATGTTGGTGTTAAAAGTGATGATAGTTCAGCAGGGAACCACTGTTGGTTGTACTATCAAAACCAGAGTATAGCACATAAATCATTTTAATTTAAATTACTACTTCCATGTTTATATGAATAATGGTAGTATTAAACGTCTAGAAATTCAAAACAAACATGGCAGGTGGCATTGATTTATGCAGTCAAGTGATTCTCTGAATTAGTATAGGCCACTCCCCCAAACTTCCTCATTAGCATTTGCTAAATACTGCCAATACGGTTTACTCTAATGCTGTGCCACTTCAGGGTACTGCAACGTGGTTAAGACTGTCTCAGAAATGGAAACTGTTACTGTGAGGTATATGCCAGGCTTAAACCTCATGTTAACTTTCTGAATTGGCCTCTCAGTCTTCTACTTTACATTGAAGTGACTCAAAAATGTTAACTGGCAGGGCCCACATTTCTCCTAATATCCCTAACATGTTGTAAAATACATAAATTAATTTTGCATGTTGTTTCTCCAATGTAAAACACTGAATGAAAACACTGCTAAATTCTTCTTCTTCAGAAGAAGAAGAAGATAAATTTTAAGAACTCAAGATTTGTTTTGCATGACGACTTTTCCACTATTTATTTGTTTTTGTTTTTTTAATTTCTTAATAGTGGTAGAGCGTTGATCCCACTGGTCCCATTTCAGTCTCAGCTCAGGGTCAAAATATAACATATATATATATATATATATATATATATATATACACGAAATATAAATTCATGTTGTTTGGACCCAGTGCTTATTGGCTTCCAAATATTGTTTCTATCACCAGTGATTCCATGATTTTCCTTAAATCTGACAGGCTGGTAGTTTGCAACCTCTCCAGTGGTCCCACTGTTAACAGGGCTCACATCTGCCTTGTTGCAGTTCTCATTTCACCTGCTCAATTAACATGGTTAGTTAGCAGTGCCACCGGTTCTGCCTTATGCTATGTAAGAATTCTACAGTTAATCTTTTATGCTCTGTTTCCTTTGCCACCTTCAGCCCTTGGCATTCTTAATGATCCTTTCCCCTTTGTAAAGACTGGAATCACACAGCTACCCCTGGTGTTTCTTCTGATAGAATACAAAACTGCCTTCTGAGATTTTCTGAATAGTAAGCACAAGTTTTAATATTTATCATGCTTCTTCCCTAGTGCCTGGTAAACATCAGCTCTCCCTTCTTCAGGAGTCATACATGCTACCATCAGGAGTTTTGCAGTTGGATCCTTAACCCACCTCTTAATCAGAGATACATCCACATCACTGTTAAGACATTCTAAGCCCCCCCCCCCCGGCATGTATGTGCTCCCATATGGTTCTGCTATGAAATCTTGATCTCCACAATGCTGAGCAGCTGAAAAAAATGCCTAAAACACAGAAGGGTGAAATTTTAATTTTTTTAAGGGGAAAAGCCCACCCCACTCCCCCTGAACTTATATATATTAACTCCACAGTTGCACCAACTTGAAGAAAAGAGAAATCTCCCAAATGAAGTAAGTAATTGTCAGCTTACACTTAGAAATTGCAGTGGCAATGATTTCCTATGGAAAACAGTGACTGGTGTTGAGTTCTTCAGCTTTTTTTTCTTCTGGCTAATGACACTCAAGGAATTCCACCTCAACTACCTTTAGAGAAGCTCACCAATACACATACCCACAATGGTTAGGGTACTGGCTTGGAACAGCAAGCCATTATCCACCTCTCCTGTGACCATTGTTGTCATGCAGATCTCTTCTTGCACAGAAGTAATTCATCTGATCATGGCCACCATTTCCTACACTCCAGGAATGATGACACAGTATAAGCCACTTACTCCCCTACCCATCTGTTCCAGCAATTGAACCAGTAGGTGATCTTAGATCATCTGCATCATAATTAGTGCTTCATCTCCCTCTACCACAGATCCAGTTTGATTTTCAGTTTACTAGCCTAACTTTCCCATAATTATTTTATCCCCTTCTCATCTATATGCAAGCATCACTATCTCTCCTTTAGTTTTACTTTCCTTTCTCATATAACTATAAAAGTTATGCCTTATTTTCTGACTGAAATGGCTATCTTATCCTACGTTTGGGATTTTTCTTTTCTCATTACCTTTCCAGAATCCTTTAGCTGATGCTGTTTGGTTGTCTTCCATCTCCATTTTTTTCTTTATGTTTCATAGATGCTGTACGTTTCACTTTACCTTTGTTGAGGTCTCATATCAGAACATTTTTTCCATGTCTGTTTCACACAAATGCTTATTTATTCTTTTGTGGGACTTTTTATGTGCCTCCAGTGTTCATCATCTTGCTACAACCTTTCTAAAGCACTGTTCCATTTTCTCACAGTCTTCCCTCACAAAGCAATGAGACCACACTTTTGGCTTGTTAGTTCTGAATTAAGTGGACTATGAACCATCATGTCTGGAGACCACTCATTCCTGCTGGCTGTTGAATTCCAAATCAGTGATCCCTCCATCTCTATTTGAGATCATGCAGCCCATGACAACCCTTTAGCCCATCTCTATTTGAGCTCATGCAGCCCATGACAACCCTTTAGTTCCCAGCCTATAGTATTTTCTGTTTCTCCATCAGTCAGAAAACATAATATAGGATTTTCTCATCTTTTCCTTTCATGAAGACAAGCTCTGTATACAAATTTGTGCAGACTGCATTGCTACCTCACATTCCACTGTGCCCCTCAATATCTCTTTTCCTCTTTGTGTATTTTACTGTTTTGATTAGATTCAGGGTTACAACTCCTCCTCCTTTTTTCTTTTACTTTTTTATTTCTTTTTATCTGATCTGTCCATCCTACAAAATGTATACACTGATTTGCTTTTATCTCACTCATGACTCATTGCAAATCATGTTTCTTTTACTTTCACAGCTTCAGTATATTATTTTTCCATCATTTACCTAAGCCATGGCTGTTTCTACTAATCTTCCATTTTATTTTACTGTGCTCCTGTTTTCTTCATTCATTTTGATTTTCTGTAAGTCTTTTTTATCATTTATCAGTGTCTTATTTATACTGGTTCACTAGCAGCATCATCTTTTCTTACTTGTTTGTTTTATATATATATAACTTACCAAAGATGAAACACCACAACATTGATGGTCAAAACAGCTACAAAATATCATTGAAAACAAAATATCAAAGGTAAGTTGTGCATGCTGTGAGACATTACCTAGGAGCATGCAAACCAAAAAATGTTTTTTTTTTTTTTTTTGCAGGAGGTCAAGTACACCTCTGCCCCCCCATTCTCCCTAATTAAATATACCAACTTAGAGCTTGCACAGTAATGGGAAATGGCATATTTTCCAACCCCAATATTATTGCAATCTCACACAACTGTCAACCATTTGTTTTATTGGCTGAAGTATATCAACAAAACAGCTGTTGACAATAACAAATGTAGACCACCTTAAGGGCTCCCATATAGAGCTGTGTGTGTGTGTGTGTGTGTGTGTGTGTGTGTGTGTGTGTGTGTGTGTGTGTGTGTGTGTGTGTCTATAATATGAAAACACACATTTTATAAGCAAGTATAAAATGTGACCAGGAGCAGCTTTATTCATTATTCTGATGTATCAAACCATCTAGTGGTGAATTTGCACTACTGAATTTTTTTTTAATTTCATGCCCGTCCTTATGTCTCATAAAATCATTCAAAAGGATCATGTATTGCAACTGCAGGTGAATTGCTAACTCTGTACAACATGACTTTTCACTGCTAGTTGTTGTTTGTCTTTCAGCTTTTTCCCGGTAAGGGGTCGCCACAGCGGAACTCCGGTCCACTAATGATTGGCAGTAGATTTTTACTCACCGCCGAGGTGCCAGCTCGATGCCCAACCTTCAATAAAGGCATGCCCATTTACGCACGCATGTCTTTCGAATGCTACCCAACCGCGGGGAGGACATGCAGAATCCACACAGAAGGCACGCCCAAGCCAAGCCGAGAATCGAACGGGAGAACCTCTTGCTGTGAGGTAAAAACGCTACTACTGTACCACCGTGTATCTACCAAATCATGTCAGTCATGATGTAGCTGCAATCAATATAAACAGAGAGTGCATAAGAAATAATGCACTTTATCATGACCGACACAAATGAAGTATTACACTTAAAATATAATGGTAATAATAATAATAATAATAATAATAATAATAATAATCATCATGAGTTTGTTTTTAGGTTCATAAATACTAAAGGTCGCCACTGAGGTGTCATGTCTTTATTTGATCCACTTTTGTTATTTAAACAGGTAGTGGCATAAGCCTTTTTGTCATACTATTTCTTCTAAGGGTGCTACTTTCAATAGTGAAGCAGTATATAGGTGAATGATTTCACATCTGCATTGACTGGTTGCTGAATAGGTTCCTTACAAGAACAAATTAAACCTTTTAAGTGCACTAGATGGATATTGCGTATCAGCTTCATTCAACAGCCCACAGGTCACACCTTGCAAAACTGGTAGGATGGCAACCACCAGCTATACTTGCTCCAGTCTCATAAACTGCATAAAGAACAGGGTTCACCATGTCTGTCCCAAAGGGATTATATTCACTTTTCTCATCTTTGTACAAATATTGGGAAAATCTTCAAATCCTTGATTTAACAGAAGCCTGAATGCTAGGAATAATGTGCATGTGTAACTAAAGTTTGTAAAATGACACTCAGTATGCACATCACTGGTTGTTTCTCTGCACACTAATGTTGTTTGCAATCAGAATATACATGGTGATATTGTGTACAAGAAAGTTCACATTAGTAAGATATATTGGATGCAATGTTACTACATTAGCACTATCGACTTTGGTGTCTGCCTAATACGGTCAGCATTCATTTTAACAGCTGCAGTTCATAACGATTTGGCTATAATCAGGCCTCTTGAAAATGCATATAGCATACTGCACTATGGAAACACCATAGTAATGCTGGACTATGGCATTGCTGTCCTTTCTACAGTACAGCAATGACAAAGTCATATAGCGCAACATAGTGCAATCTTAAGTAAGTGGATACATAGTAACTACACAGGCTTTTATTCTTTCATACCTGTGAAACTTTACAATACACTGTGTCTTTAGAAGAGTGTTACATTGTGTGTGTTGCTCTGTGCAGCACAATAACACAGATCTTTGGGCATCATAATAGCAGCTGTTGGCTCCTTTAAAACCTATATGCAGAAAGTAGTAAGTCATCACTGCTACATTTACAGTTATGATGTAGTATAATCTGGGTTGTTACAAATAGGTTTTTTGCATCATTTCATTTGCATCATTTCATTTTGCTGCAAATTTGTTGAAAATTTTCATAATTTAATGTTCACTTTGCATTGTTCTAAGTTATAATCATTTTGTGCAGCCCTCTACTGCTGCTTCTGTTTTCTGCAGAGTATGTGTATATCATAAAGCAGTGTTGTAGGCATACCTACCTGTGTCCTCATTATCTCAAAGTGTTGTGCAAGCTCCGTCTTAACCCTCATTTCCTGGAAGCATTGTTGAGTATCCACAACTGCTTTAAGGGTGTAATGGGGAGACTGTAAGACAGTGGTACACAACCTTTTTGTGGGGAGGGCCACTACATGAATTCTTAATGCATCTGTGGGCCACCTCAAAACATAGTAAGTCATTACGATTTGACAATAGGTACAGGTGACAGCCATTTTTACTTGACAACAGCCATAAAATTGCCTGTTTTCTACAAGTTTATTCTGGCTTGCAGGCAGCAGCAATGACTTATTACAAACTCTTGCAGAAAGTTACTACTGTTTACAAACTACAAGTTATAAACAACAAGGATAGTTACTTCCATGGCTTAAATTAAAAGTGTGCGCAACTGCAGTCAATTAGGTAAGTAAGCATGTGCTGGAAAGTTTGCATGACTTGAGTAAGGCATAGGATTTTTTTTCACTTTTTTAAACATTTTTGGTTACTGTCTGGAAGCCGGATGGCATTGCATCATCGGCCGGATTTGGCCCGTGGGCCAGACGTTGAGCACCACTGCTGTAAGACATAATGTCATATATAGATTTGGGAGACGTGGACATATAAACACACCAGATAATTTGTACAGATCATGCAGCTGCTTTGGAAGGGAAAAAAGGGTCTTGGCTGTAACACAAGAGACATCATAATCAGGAAAAACAACTTTTTTGATCACGAAGACAACCTCACTTACATCTCAATAAGCAGTAATGCTCTGCAGTAGGTGCCACTTTGGAAGGGGGAAGCAGCACACCTACATATAGTTCAAAAAGGATTGCACTATACATGCAGTTGTTGGGAGAGGACAGACAGCTTCAGTTATATTGCAGCAGAGAACAGACTGCATTATAATCAACTTAGGGAGTGCGGCAGTCATAGAGTCATCACATGATTCAGTGCAGTTTCAGCAAGTTCTGAGAGTACAGAGTTACCAGATTGCAGGTAAGCAAATTACTGTAATACAATCTTCTCTCATTGATGCAGAGAACACATATATATAGTGTGATGCCCGTGCACTGGTGCAGCAATCAAGGAGGCTCAATCCTCACCACTAACACCAGTGAGGAGTGCCCATATAGGGAAAGGATAATAAATACACACACAGTAAAGTACAATTTCCCTTAAGAGCTCACAGAGATCACAGTCAGTCTGGGACTGGTTTCACCCTTTCTCTCCAGGTCCCCAATAAGACTCCCCCATTGGCACAGCTATAGGGTCCAGATCTCAGCCTAGTGGGCATGCTAAAACCTCCAGCACCCTCTCTGTCCAACCAGTGCTTTGTGTCCCTGCCCAAGTAGCTGACACACACACACTTTGAGATAAGAGTTTATACAACCACATTGACACTCCTGGGGAAGGCTGGCACAGGTTCTCCAGCTGTGCCCCTTATACCCAGACTATACGGTAGAAGTCACTGCCACTACCCAGCTAATATTTATCAGCTACTCAAAGGCCCTTAGGAAGGGTGTCCAATTATTACTGTGCAATGTTATTATCCAACTGGTAAGTGCAACCAAACAGTCAGGACTTATTTGGAGTAACTTGGTACAGTATAACTATATACATGCAATGTACTCTTAGAGCTTAAATTATCTCTACACAAAACAGTCACAGTTGAAAGGTTTAAAAATATTTAATAATAAATAATAAAAACACAAGACAGTACTTCTTACTACACAGTGCTAGTCAAGAGTTCAAAGATCACAGAGAAATACTTAAAATAATACCGTAGAAAAGTTCTGACATCAACACAGAAAAACACTAAGTCTAATCTTCCTAATTCCTAGCTATTTCTAAGAGAAAACACAGTTCTAAAATCCTACTTACATATAGATACAGGCAGAGCTGGTGATGTTGGATGTTCTCAAGGCAAATGCTCTCATGCTCTCATTCTTTCTGTCCTTAAATTGATAACACAGTACCACTGATTCATTTCAGAGTACATTGTTTCTTTCTGGTTCACAGGCTAACAGACTCTTAGAGGTTAATAGCCCCTTTGATCTTGCAGCTGGTCAGGAACCAGAGCAATAAAATAAATTATACATGCAAATTCTAGCCATTAACTCTGGCCTCAAAACAATAGGCAGAATTCCTTCATTCAGACATATCGGCTCCGAATTTTGACATCAAAGCAGTCATAAAATGCTTAATTTAGCTATCTTACAGCAGAATGCACTGTAGCTTACATTAATATTTACAAATGACAGAATTATCTACAGAATTCTATCTGGCTAGGCTGGCAGCCTTTACCTGTCTTCACATATAGTACTGAATTTTACTTGGACAGTACCTGCAAATGGTCATTTGAGGAGTCAGTGTACTACCCTGATAAACAAATGTAAAATAAAAAAAATAAAATAATAGCCAAGGACAAGGGGGTTTATAAACATTGGAAGTGTGATGATCACATTTCCTTTCTAGGCACATGACCCCTTATGAAGGGATCCATATATGGTGCTAGCGAATGAAGAATTTTTCAAATATAAAATTTCTCAAATTAAACTATCATTATTCAATTAGCCACAAATGCATGGGGAGTTTCAAAGTTTAACCACAGAGTCTAGTATTGGAATACATATGGTCTATCAGAGCAGATCACACATCATCCATACATAGTTGCTGCAGCTACTACAATGTGACAGCCTGCCAACCGAACTTCTACAACCAGTTCTGCAAGTTGAAATGCAGTCTGAAAAGTAAGACAAGAACAACAGGTATAGATCCAGCCCAGGGGACTTTGCACTTACCAGATGATGCTTTCCTGGTAGCACTTGGTAGTAAATCCACCATGGAGTGCACTTGCCGTGGTGAATATAAAGGAAACTTGCTAGCATAAGTGAAAAAGTGGTACATGTAATTACATTGTCCGTAGTATGCCGTCACCATAATATACTATCACCATGATGTGCACAACATTTCAATAATGTAATCAGCAATATCAGAGCAAATATCTTCTGGTATGCAGTTAACCACCGAATCATATGTCTATATTGGCTCTAGGCAACAGAAGTGTTTAGTTACAGGTTCACAGGTGTGTACTGGGCTAACAACCACAAAGGCCTTTTTAAGCGTAGCCATGGATCCCAACTCTCTGACAAGTTCTGGTACCTTGGATAAGTGTAAGCAGGGGCTTGGAAGATGAACCATTTACAGGCTGCCTGTGTCCATTAGAGACATAGTTGCCAAAGCAGAGAAGAATTTCCTGTTCCCCATCCAATTGTCCAAGTTTCACTTGAATTGGTTTAGGGAGGAACTCTGCTTTACATGGATTGGGAACCTCTTCCAGAGAAGGGGTAGTCTTGGGGATACATACCAGCCTCTCTAGCAGGTCCTATTTATATCACAGGCAAGGTTTAAGTCTTTCTTTTTATTTATTTTTTGACATTTGACTACAGGGAAATTCTGACTGGGTAGCAGCTCTTTTTCAGTTGCAGCCCGAGGAAAAAAGCTCCAGAACAGGTAATTCTTGTGCTGTTTGGTTGTGGATATGCAGAGGTCCATCAGGGTGGGGTTTGACAATGCCTTGTATGCCAGGCATACAGCTACCCTAAACAGCCTGTAGGAGACAGAATACAGAGATAGGTCTTTGAGGTGGACTGCATAAGACATGTCACTTATACCCTGTATTCTTTAAGTGAGGAACCTCTGTGGATGTTCCAATTGTTAGATGTACCTGGTTAGGTGCATACCAAAGGGGGCATTGTAGCCAAATAATAGGGCTGATGAATGCCAAATATAGTGGAACAATGACCTTCTTGGACCTAGATGTGGTACCTTTGTTTATAAGTTGCACAACATGGAATGATTTCCTCACAATTGTAGACACGTGACAGCCAAAGAATAGATTATTGTCTGAACGTGTCCCTAAGTCCCTGACTACTAGGTTGACTCTTAGGGGTGTGTTTTCAATATGATAGTTACCAGGGGTGGATGACTTCCTGAAGGATACTATCATGCTCTTCTTGGCATTTATTTTTAGTCCATGGCTTTGGCACGTTATTTGTTTGTGCCAGCCCTTCCAGGAGAACATTATTAGTAGTTGGGTATTTTATGACTGCTCCTAATCTACAGTCATCTGCAAATTTGGTCAGCCAGAGGCTAACTCCAGAGAAGTAAATGCCAAACAGGACTAATCCCAGGACTGATCCTTGAGGGACTCTACTTTTGACTAGCCTCTTTGTAGAGGTAGATTCCCCAGATCTAACTTTCTGTGTCATGTGACTGGGTGACATAAGGGTTTATACCTAACTTTTTGAGATTATCAACACTGCCCAAGTAGGGTAGTGTGTCAAATGCCTTGGTCAGGTCAAGGTAGGAATTTTGAAACATTTTGCCCTCATTCATTGCTTTGGTGAGCTTCTCAAGGAAGTCCACCAGGTTACAACAGTGATGTATATTTTGTTAATATGGACATATCTGTTGCAAGCATTCTGCTTTGCATTTGGGTATATGAAATCCTAAGTCAGGTGGCTAAGATGGTGTCCTGTGACCTGGGTTGACCCACCTTGAACTGTACGTGAACAGCATTAGATTTATGGTAGCTAAGGGGTATATACCCAAGTATAACCATGATAACAGTACTAAACATTGCATCTGTTTGTTAAATGAGATTCACAAGAACTGGATATCTGACTAAATCTAGGATACTTAGCACCACATCCCTGTCCCTGGATGTAGCCAAAGAGATGCATAATCCTTCATATTCCAGGCCATTAGAGGTAATGGTGGCATTATAAATAATGAGACAAAGATATCGGTAAAATACAAGGCTTCTGCAGAGCAGAGCATGTACCTTGACAATGTGCATGACACATTTGATGACATCATCTACACGTAAATACTGTGCCATCTACAACATATATGCATATACCAACCCTTATAATCCAAGTGTATCTGCCATACACTGTCTACATTCCAGGGCCTTACCCTTTAGAGCCTGCGCACCACATGACAGCTAGTGTACAGTGATCTGCATGCCCTTTGCCATCCTGTTTAATACTGACTTCACGTGGCAAAGGCACTGACTATTCCAAGGAGTGCCTAACCACTGCCAACTATCTGTCCATCATCTGTCCATCATTGTGATATGTAGCATGATAGAGGAAAGAAACTCCCCATGCCCAATGATAACTAAGTTTCTAAGACATTTCTGCATGATGCCAGATACACAGTTCATCACAAATCAAATAAGCGGGTGTTGATACCAGTCCTATCATAGTTTCCTCCACATATCAGTGTGGATATCAGATTTGTATCATCATTCACTCATGTAGAGTGAGGCAGCATCACCTGTAAGAGTTGCTGAGTTTGTGATACATACCAGCATGTATTTCCTCATTTATACCATTTATAGTATTACATATGCTTAAGTTATAGACCTGCATTTACATGCCCAGCAATTTCATTACATTTGTCTTTGTATTTCAACAAGTTACTGCACTGCACTGAATCCGTAAGTAATTTGTAAATGGTGTTACCACTTGATACAGGCTTACACTTACATGGCCTGATATCACATTTTACACACTCTGCAATGTTATTACAAGTCTCCTACATGTTTTACAGACCAGCATTTCTGTATTCAAGAAGTAAACTGTGAATAGCTTCCACCAACCATAAGCACATGTATATGTATGAATGCATATCTGTTTGTTTCTTAACTGGGACGTTCACATTGGGAAAGGCCTGTTCCAGTGGATTGCCAGAAAGAAATGTTTCTGAAGAAAGGCAAACATGTTTAGTATATTTACTAATATGTTAGATAATGTAGTGTATAATACAGCATGCATATGTTCATTGTAAAGCAAAAGCTTCACAAAGTAAACTTTTGTCTTTACAAAACAGAAAAGGATGGGAGAGCATAGATACCCTGTATACACTAATATAATAGTCATAGTACAAAGAAGATAACACTATTAAGCTGCTGTTTGCTGGAAACGAATATTAGTATGTTAGATGCTGAGATATTATATTACTGGATAGCCAATTCTTTACAGTTAACAGTATATGAGAAATATAAATAAAACTAGTTGTGAGAAACACTAAGTCTCCAGTGGCTGATATACACAAACACTAAAACTAACAATAATGCATAGAGGTAGAGAGGTCGGTCTTTTTATAAGAAAGAAAGCATCGTTAAATACTTTTAATTTTACTATTGCAGGAGAGTTAAATGAGAGTTTTCCAAATGTAAATCAGATGTTCTGGTCCTTAGATGCTATAGCTGAGAAAGCAGAGTCTCTGAAATGATTCTAATAGAAAGGGATTTGGGTTAGTGGTGTATCTATAGACTGTAGATTAACATCGGCACTGTACCACTCCATTAGTGAGTTGTGTGAAGGAGAGCAATTTTAGAGTAGGCCTGGTTAGGTAAGACTTAAATTTAAGCCAGTGCAGAGCTCCAAGACACATTACTGTGACTTGGTGGGATAGGAAATGAAATATCTAAGTGTGCTATTATAACATTGTTCTTCTTTGCAGGTTTGAGATGAGATCACACTGCCTGAGACACAAAGTATACAAAGTCTAAAAATTCTGTAGTAGGCAAGAAACTAGACATGATTTTGTATAGTCAGACATTTTCTTTGCTCTCTATGGGAGTCATTGTTTTTAATTTGCATGAACTGTGACTGTATTAATGTTCTGGTCAAACTTCAACCTGCAAACACAGGTGATGCCTATTAACTTTTCCATGCATACTTTGCCTTTGTTTATTATTTGCATGTTTTAGCTAGTTGACAAGTCTTGGCTTTTTTGTTGCAAGCATCAATTTTTACCCACTACAATTGCACTTTAGATGGCCTCTAGTTCTTACCAGCACATTTCCAAGATACATATTTTTATATTCATTGATGCAGTTCTGAATTTGTTTCCATATTTTATTTGTTATATAAGTTTGCTTTCCTGCATCAGCATCACACATTACAAACCTGCGTTTGCATCTATTAAAATTACAATAACTGTGTACTCATCTCTGCTCCTATAACACATGCAAATTCATATGGAGCTGCATCAGTAAAACATGCAAGTTCAAATTCAGTTTTGTTAACATGCTTATAACTAAAAAATACAATAAAGTAAAACAACAAATTCATAAAATTCAATAAAACAAATACAAAATAAAATAAAAGGATAAAGCAGTTAACTCATACAAGTTTTAACAGGGTAAAGGTTCAGCAGCTAAAATAGTAGGATACCCTCAAGTGCATGTGAGTTCAAAGAGACTTGTCTTTATGGAGGTCTTAAATCAATTCAGTATAAGGGACTCTCTTAACCAGGCAAGTAGAATATTTCAGAATCACAGATCTTGAAAACATAAAGACAGAAGTTTAGCTAATCCTACTGAAGTGTTAGCTGCCCCCACAAGGCTAAGTAGAGGGCAGGAGCTGGCAGTACTATTCAGGAAACTTTCACGATTAGAGGGGATCCAAATACAAAAAAGTTTAAATGCGCTATGAGTAACCATTTGAAATGTTGGGACCCACTATAGCAAGTTCTGAAACACAGACTAATGGGGCAAAAAATAGACTTGCGTATGTCAAGTACAAGATGTCCATTTCCCAGAACATTTCTTTGTCTCTGAGATATGGAAAACTCAGAGTTAGTATATATAAATTTATGGGTTGGGGGGCTTGCCCTCCTGCAAAAACAAATGTTCAAAGGAGAAGAGCAATGTTCAAGAGTCACCCTTCTGTATTTTTAGTCCTTTTTTCAGCTTATCTGCACTTGGCATTTCAAGTGCCAACCTTTCAATAGGGAGCCTGCACTACGACAAGAACTTCAAAATATGCAGCCAGTATGGCTTTCAGAGAACTGGTGTGATATACTGGCATCTTAACACTCCTACAAGTAACTGAGCTGTAGAGTTTTGGACAAGCTGTAGTCCGTCCTGTTCACAGTCATGGAGCCCTAAGAATAGCACACTGCAGTAGGCCAACTAGCAGGAGACCAAGATATGTGCCACTGCAGGAAGGTCTGTAAGTGGGAAGAGGTACATGATGTTCCTGAGATGGAAACAGGAAGATCTGGCAACAGCTGAAGCCTGTTCCTTTAGTGTTAGTTTGTTAAAAAGAACAACACTCAAATTACACACCTTCATCCAGCTTGTCCCTACATTAAGTAAAGTTGGGATAGATTACTGGAACACATGAGTCCCTCACAGTGGCATGCATTGCCATGACAACTGTCTTTGAGGTATTGACTTTCAAATGGCTGACACCTATTCAGTCATTTACACATTCCAAGTCATTAACTAACTTACTATCATCAGACATAGATTCCCAGGAAAAAGGGAGGTAAAACTGTACGTTATCAGCATACGAATGACAGAGTAAACCATTATTTATATATATTTATTTATTTATTTACATTTGGTAACCAAGGAAGGTCTGACTGGGTGTAAAAACCCCATTTTCAATGGCAGCCCGGGGAGAAAAGCTCCATGTGCATCTTAAGAGTACAAATACATGCTATTATTTTACAGCATAAACAATAACATTTCAGACAATACAAAATTAAAAAAATTATTCTAATAATTATTATTATTATTATTATTATTATTATAAATTAATTCCTTCTAATATACCCCAGGATAAGTGTGTATAAAGTGAACAGTAACAAGTTCTGTATAGAACCTTACAGAACACAATAGGTAACAGGTTGGAAAGCAGAGAAATGAATCTCTGACACCATATTGCTAAGAATATCCACAAACCAATCCACAGCCATACCTGATATGTCACAGTAAGAATGAAAGCAGTACAAATGGGTCCCATGGTCCACTTATGGAAAGCTGATAAGATATACACAAGAACCAAGATTAAACAAATGCAATTGTCTCTCACTATAATGTGATCATAAACAACACTTGTAAGGGTTAATTCAGTATTATACCTAGAAGGAAGACTAGGCAGAATAGGTCATACAGATTGTTTTCTTGTAAATTGGAGTATAACTGCAAATAAACTGCCTTTTCCAATACCTTATCTAAATAGTCCAACGATTATCTAGAGCATCAGGGTCTAAACCTACTCTTTTCAGGATGGAAGTAATCAATGCTTCCCTTAACGTACATGGAAAGATCCCCTTCCCATAAAGAAGTAAAGATGCTCTGGTGAAAGTATGGGCCCAGATCATCTAGATTAGACAACACCAGGCTTGTGGAACAGGGATATAAATTACACGTAGTTATGCACATACAAGAGTCCAATGACTAGAACTCATCAAAACTGACTATATTGAAGCACTGTCAGAATGAAGACAGAAGTGTCTCCATGAGACCAAGTACATACCCTTCTGGGATAGAAATGGCCAAGCCTGACTTAACCGAGTCAAGCTTGACAGCAAAATCTGTGAGGCCAAATCACATTCTTCAGATGTAAAATACTGCTGAAAAAAATTGAAGTGTGACTGGGCAGTTTGCTGCTACAGAAATATCCTGACCCACATATGCTGACTTTCTAAGGAGATTACTACATAGTGATGATTAGTAATTATTCAGAACAAGCCTGACCTTAAGTCAGCAAGACTGACAACTTCTGTGCCCAACCTTTGCCCAGCCTCTCCCACGTCACAGGGTGCATGTTGCTTGAAGTTAACTAAACAGAAAGTTTAAGGACAGGATATCCAGAGTGATGCTATCTGTGCTCCAAACGTTGCCCAGCACTCCGCAGATCATAGAGCTCTGGATCAATCCAGGGCTCACATGGCCTGAGGTGGTTCAAGCATACCTAGTTTAGGACCAGAATATCCAGAGTGATCATAAGAGCCCAATATAAAAGTTTGGCCAAGTCTTGAATATCTTTAGCACTGCACTATTCAGGGTCCTTGTTCAGCACAAGGATCATATTATCTGAGAGCAGACTGTAGTTTCTACACTATGCCAATACAAGACAAGGGAACATTCACACTGGGTATGTCCATCTTGAGCCAAATAAGACACTGGTATGACCAAGTCACGGGTTCGAACACCAGTCACTGGTCTTGACCCTAGCATGAAGGACAAAATCCAGTTATGACCATGACAATATGCTGTAGAGTTAACTACCTGAGCAAACTCAAATCCCTTAATCAAATAGAGGATTACTTTTACAAAAGTCCCTTATTCCTTGTCAACCCTAAGGTTGAAGTTCCCCAGAGTCAACCATCTGGGCAACATCAGTACAGAGGGTACAAGGAAGCCAATAACCTCATGAAGGAATACCTAATACTACCAGGTGGACAGTAGATTAGGAAGTACCTGAGGCAAATTCAAAGCGGCTAGTAACACCAGCATATGTTCTCTGCAGTTGTAAAAATGTAAACAAATCACAGCCCCTTCTTTGCTCTGCTTCAGTCTGTGGTGCTGTATATGAAAAATCCTGATTTGTAAACCCCAGTAAAGTGGGACCACAGTTATTGTCCTGATTGGTTTTCATACTAAATGCCAGGTCAGCTTCTCACAGCAAGTCAGATATTACAGCTGTTTTTTGCATACTGACCTATCACTTGAATACTGGACCATAATTGTGGTCTCCATAGTTCAAGTCCCTTCAAACTCTTTCTGATGACCAGAGAGAATCATAGATATCTCACACAGAACTGGGGCAGATTTCCATCTATGTGATTTCATCCTCAAATAGACAGTACTGACCATGGGCCATAACCCCCACAATGTGCACGCCTGGAAGTAACCAATAACCATCCTTATGCTTTTTAAATGAACCAAATGTTCTGCATGTTCAAGTGCTACCAGACAAAAGCAGCAAATTAATTAGACTTATTTGCAAATGGTGCTCATTAGAAATTCCCAGAAAACTGATACTGAGATTGTGATTATTTTACACAAGGGCTGGTAGTTAATAGAATGATACCTTTTTGTGTTGATATATGTCATCCCTTATGGTTTTGGTGAACCTTAATCCTAATGTAGTTTACAGTGCCTAGCAACAAAGGTAGACCTGGTTAATACTAAAATGTGTGCATGATTACAGCAGCAGCACAACAATCATGTAGGTATCAGTGGATTTTATATTCTCACAAATGGATAGCAAATAGGTGAAGAATGCATCCAGTATCCTAGAGTCATATGCATTGGAAATACTGCCATTATCTCAAGTAGAACTCTAGAATGCTCCTTTAATTAGCAAGCAGAATCCTGGCAACAACGAATTATGAAGCCGAGTAAGCCGCCCAATCCACAACCAGTAGCACTTCAGATATATATATATATATATATATATATATATATATACCTATATATGTGTGTGTGTGTGTGTGTGTGTGTGTGTGTGTGTGTGTATCTATACTTATATATATATATATATATATATATATATATATATATATATATACTCACGTACATCATATATATAAATATATATATATATATATATATATATATATATATATATATATATATATATATATATATATATATACACACGTACATCACAGATATATATATATATATATATATATATATATATACACACACACACACACACACACACACACACATCAGATATATATATATATATATATATATATATATATATATATATATATATATATATATATATATACAGCAAAGTGTGACTGGTAATTTTACAATGGCTAAGGAAGTATTAGTCTCCTTTTTGAGTAAAGGTTCCTTATGTGCATGCATGCTATCTGTGGCATGATTTGGCAGCATGAGCATTGCCGGCATCCATTGCATTACTGCCTGTTAACAATGCCAGTCCAGTCCGGTTGAAAGCTGTGTTGCCTTTCACCCATGAACTCTGATAAATTAACCTGCAGAATACTGGCATATCTGAACATGTATGTGTATACTGTGAACTGGACTCATGCTTGTGACATGCCATTATTCCATTTAAATGTCACCTAATATTTTGGTTTGCACTGACTTGCATATTGCAAAGTAGTGTTCCGAGGCATAAAATGCTTCCTTATGAACTGCTAATCATTTCTTTAATCACATTACAGTACAAAAGGTCGTGAAACACTATATAGAAACTGTTTTTGGATATATGGTTTCAAACCAAAGGGAAAACACTGGAACAGATGCAAATGAAACAGTTGTACTCATTTCGATGTTAATAATGAATCTTGCAATTGTAGTGACAAAGAGAATAAGTAACATTTTTCATTGAAATCACTCAGCCTCCCTACTTAGATGGCCACTCTGCAAAGCTATTGAACCAAGTAATCATTATTTACTTCACCTGGAGCTAGTGTCCAGTTTCCATCAGTAATGCAACATAATGGTGTTTCATGTATTATGACTGTGGCCATAAGCTGTTAGTGACATTTGCAGGTTCAAAGTATAAAACCATATTAGGTTCTTTTAGCAAATAAGCATTTGAATACAATAGCCTCTGGTGATGTAGCTACAAGGCATCTCTAGGTTCACCATAATATCAAAAATGTACTCATAAACACTGTTAACGTGCAAGTTTCCTACTGCTGCACAGATGCAAGACACAGACTTTACACTGTATTAGTTCTTATCAAAATACAGAATTATATATAAATATTTTACATAATGCACATAAAATTTGTTTATATGAACCAAATATCAGTTTTATTTTTGTAATGGAAAAGGAACCTAAGTGGGTCATTAGTGATACTTGCCACAAAACTCATCAGCCCCAGATGCAATTGTTTATGTACATACTATATATAACAAACAACTACATGTCATGTTTAAATGAGTAATAATAAAAAAAGCCTTCTAAATAAACTGCAAGACATAACTAAACCCACACACTACAAACACACAGTATCTGTAAATTTGTTGCACAGACACTACGAAAAGGATGATCCTACATCACACTATCTTACAGGTTCATAGGTTGGTACTAGGCTATTGGCCCTAGGGCCTATACAATCCTAGCCATAACATTTCCCCGGCTATTTTTCCAGGAATTTTACTTCCCTGGTCCCCTGTCTAGCAGGGCAACTGACGTGATCCCCGGGGTGAATTTCCTATCTCCCACCCAGTCGTCTTGTCTGTAAAGACCCACTGCAAACATTTTCAACAGAACAAAAATTCACAGTTCACTCATCACACCTCTGATCATAAAATTCAGCAAAATATTATGCACACATTTTCCAACTTCTGCTCAAAAACGCAAACTTTCTCTATACAAAGCTCTTGGATATATCAATATTACTGGCATCCTGTCATTTCTGCTTCTGAATATTCTGTCTATACTGATATTTTCAGATGATAGAAAAACATACCCTTGTGCTGAGTTCCATCTGTTTCTACCAAAAAGAAGTTCTTAAACATGTATGTAACTAGTATTACAAAGTCCATTTACCAGACTCAGGGATATTCACTAAACAATAGAATATTATTACTGTAATAAAATCCTGTCTCAAGCCCACCTGTTCATTTATTCATTACGTCACCAACCACTAGTCCTACCAAAGGGTATGATGGGCTACACATTTGTTTGTATGTTTATCATTTAACTAGGTAATTAGGTTTATTCTTGCACCCTTCTTAGCCATGATGCAAGCCTGCTGGAAAAGATGTAATGGATAACAATCAATTATAAGACATAATTTGAATTTAAACAAGTAAAAGGTAAAATGGAGGAATAAAATGCAAAAGGTAAAACACAAAAAAGTAGCAAGCTAAATATATAGCGCTGCTGTACACCTTGAAGTATATACAAGGAAGTAAAATAGATAGATACAGATAGATATACCAAAGTGAAATACGAAACACAAATAGCACAAATCAACTTATACAGTGTAATTTCCCACATGCAATCTATACATATATATGACAGAGTCTAAACTAACAAGTGCACCTTTTGAAATGTTACAACTTGTAGGAGCAATATTTTGTATATATACATTGTCATATGGTTTTACTTTGTGTGACTGTAAAAAACATGCAAAGTTCCTTGCCCAGTGGAGTTTATCATGCAAAACTGTATTGTGATGTGGAGAAAGTGTCTAATGGAAATTATCATGGGTACCCTAAAGATTTGCACTGATATCTTTTTAAAATGGGTAAGAATGCAGCAATACTACAATGTAACTGATGTATGTAATATGACTCATAACATACATCATCCTCTAGAAAATAAGGAGGTGGCAATGGAAAGAGTCAAAAACTCAAAGTTCCTGGGGATGCACATCTCAGATGACCTATCCTGGTCAACTCATATCAGCCACACAGTGAAGAAGGCACAACAACGTCTGCACTTCATACTGAAACTGAGGAAGGCAAACCTGTCTCAGTCCATCTTCAAAGTCTTCTACAGGGGGACCATCAAAAGCATCCTCTCAAATAACATCACAGCTTGGTATGGTAACTGCAAAGTATCTGACTGCAAGGCTCTCCAGAGAGTAAGGAGGACAGCGGAAAAAGTCACTGGTTCCTCACTGCCACCCATGGATGATCTGCAGGAGACTCGGTGTGTGGGAAGGACTAGGAAGATAATCAACGATCCCACTTACCCTGCCCATGACATATACTTCTGCCTTTCATCGGGCAGGGGGCATCGCAGCTTACACTGCACAACATTTAGACTGAACAGGAGCTTCTTCTCTCTATCCATAAGGCTGCTGAACTTGAATGCCAGGCATGATAGTGAATAATTAGATCGATATGCCACTTGCTATAAAGTATCAGCTATAGTAATCACTCTGGTAAACTACTTCAATAACTGGTACAGTTAGCCTGATTTCTTATGCTGTTACTTCCTGAATGTGCAATAGTCAGAAGTGAGTCACCACTCCACACGTGCAATATGAACATCAGAAGATATCATACTACAACTGATGAAGTGCAATATTCTAAACAAAAACAATGTGAAGTCATAGTCTTGCAATACCTATTAGTATAATACTGTCTAATGTGTTCGTGTGGTAATTTATTGTGTTGTTAATATTGTAATTATTACTATATGTGCATTAAACTTACTGTCATTCAAGCTGTGTGTTCATTATTATGTTTACCATGGGGACCAAAGCAATGCAATCTTGTTCAGCCTGCACTACTGTGTATATTTGATCAACTATAAAGTTTACTTTGACTTTGACATAACAATACTTCAAATTCCAGTTTAGTGA